>NW_018023009.1:8901-10896 GCF_002006095.1 Pseudomyrmex gracilis | reverse complement strand
CTATACTCAAATGTTTTCTACTGTTGCACTGAATAACCCCTAGAAGTTTGATCCCATAGTTCTGAAACACCCTGTAAAGTAATGAATGCTATATTTAATAATGGACTGTATATTGAAAACAGTCATTATACATGTATGTGTAGAGAAGGAAAATCTAGTTGGTTTCAAATTGATGATATGGAAATTAAAAAATGCCACTGGCCTAGAAGTGCTACAAATGTTTGTATTCTTTTCTTGACAAAAAGTAATTAAGGTTTGTTGTTAGAAAAAAGACATATAACAGAAAAACGGTAAAGTTGCAAATTTTATTTAATTAATATAGTATCAAGAGGCACACCATGACTCTTATGGACAGCTAATGCTCTAAATGTTTGTAATCTTTTCTTGGCCAAAAGTATTAGAAAAATAAGACATAATAAAAAAAAGTAGAAATTAAAATTTTATTTTTTTAATATATACGTGAAAGATATGCTACAAAAAAAGAGTGATATCCGAAAAAAACTTATCTTTTTAAAAAAAGGTAAAAAAGTGCGCCAAGTACACGCACAACATGTAATACTTTAAATTAAAATTCTAAACTAGTATTTATTAAAAATTGCATTTTATTTTTAATATAAAACATTCTTTTTCTACAAAACCTACGTTACAAAAGAAGTGATAAGAAAAAGTAGCACCAAGTACACTTGTGTACATTTAAAGAAAGTATTAAAAACATAAAAAAAGAAAAAGTATAACATTATTATATATGTATCAATAGGTAGACTTTGTCTTTTGTGAAAAGTCGAAATATAAAAAATAATTAAGGCAAAAAAACTTGGCGTGGCTGCACCAAAACTATAGCAGACATGTTTTATCTGTGCACGTGCGAGCTATTTTCAATTTATTTTATGTCACATATGTAACTATGAAAACTAAACCAATCAGCATTGCACTAAAAGTAAAATTTTTACATTAACAAATGAAAACTTAATAAGATTTTCACTTTTACTTGTCTGGTTTAGAGAGAACAATGCTATTTCTCTGAAAGTATTTATATAAAAGAAATCTTTTACTTTTACCTTGATGATTAAGTCTATGTGTACATGAAAACAAAAACTTTGGTATAATTGACTTGGAGTATATAATTCTTTGTTTAAATATGCTAAAGAATATAAAAATTACAAAATTTATTAATACTCCAACAGTAAAACACAAGTACCTATTATGTATAACAGTAATGCTTCAGAAAAGATAGTGTTTAATAAAACATTACTGATTAGTTATCATCAGATTCATGCACACGTTCATGACAAACATTTTATTCATTGACTGAGGTGCAGCCACGTCAAGTTTTTTTGCCTTAATTATTTTTTATATTTCGACTTTTCACAAAAGGCAAAGTCTACCTATTAATACATATATACTAATGTTATACTTTTTCTTTTTTTATGTTTTTAATACTTTCTTTAAATGTACACAAGTGTACTTAGTGCTACTTTTTCATATCACTTCTTTTGTAACGTAGGTTTTGTAAAAAAAGAATGTTTTATATTAAAAATGAAATCCAATTTTTAATAAATACTAGTTTGAGTTTAGAATTTTAATTTAAAGTATTACGTGTTGTGCGTGTACTTGGCGCACTTTTTTACTTTTTTTTAAAACGGTAAGTTTTTTTAACATTTACCGTTAAAGCTGAACCTGTTGAAGCTTATTATTAAACCTTACGCAAAGTTCGAGAAGTTATCACCATTATAAATAAATACAAAAAAGTAATAAAATATTTTATTTACTAATATTTTATTTACTTAAAAAATATTAAGTAAACAATACAAAATAATGAATAAGTAATACATGTACATTAAATATTACATTTACTACCTTTCTACAAAATAAAATAAATGTATATAAAACAAAACATATTACATTTAGCTTACTTTCTTTCTCTCTCTCTCTTTCTCTCTCTCTCTCTCTCTCTCACTCTCTCTCTCTCTCTCTTTCTCTCTCTCTCTCTCTCTT
>NW_018023009.1:7345-8651 GCF_002006095.1 Pseudomyrmex gracilis | reverse complement strand
TCTCTCTCTCTCTCTCTTTCTCCCGCTCTTTATTCTTCAACCTAAGAATATTTAGTCTAATAATACCAGGTAAAAGAAAACAATATAGTACACATTAATGTAAAATATTTATTTTTCAAAAATATAACAATATTGTTCTTATATGTAGTGTGTTTTTTTCCATATGTTGCCGACCATATGGATACATATAACATATAGATATTTCTTGTTTTTTGTTTTACGTACAAAAACACTTAATACAATGTGTACAAGTACAATGGCAATTTATATTAAAACTCCAACATCTCTTTTTGAAAAATTTTAATTATTTACTTTAAAATTACTTTTTTTAAGTAATAACAACTTTTTTCGCAATATTTTAAAATTAGTTCGGGGGGTATTCGGGGTCCTTTATATACGTGATGCAAAATTGGCATTCTATATGAATTTAAAGACTTAAAATTTTAATCCAAAAACTCACATAAAAACCATGACTACGTTTATCTATATGCGTACACATGTATAAATATACACAGGCATATTTTCCGCACAACATCCTGCAAACGGCTCTTCACTGACAATTTACATTCATTTAACTTTAAAAGATTCCAGAGCCTGAGATGATTCTCATTTAATCACTTTTTTAAGTAAATTGTCTAGAAGTTATCTTTTACAGTATAAACAATTTATATTTCCCAGACACACAATTAGATACATAAAGTTCAGGATAAATAAGAATAAGTTGCTACATAAAAACGCTATTGCAAATCATGATTTATCTACGTCTCTTTTTTTTACAAGAAAACATGAATTAAATATATCTTATCGTTCCAATTAGTAATACTGTGTTTTACAAGTACAGTTTCATAGATTATTGGAAAAAGTATTTATACACCGTCATAATTGGAACGATAAGATCTATTACATATTTATTACATGATTTTTTGTTAAAGACAGTGACGCAAATAATTCATGATTCGCGGCAGCGTTTTACGTTGCAACCTACTTTTATTTTTTTCGAATTTTATGTATCTACCTGTGCGTCTGAAAAGTGTGAATGTCTATACTGTAAACGATAAACTTCTACAGACACAATTTATTTCCGAAAGTTAATTTTGAAGTGACTATTTTAAACATTTTTAAGATTCACAAATATAAATTGAAATCAATGTAATAGTACAGTTTCGTTTTGCTACATGGCGACATGGAGCTCGATGAAAACCGAGGAATCTGAAAAAGTTACGAGAAAAATTAAAACATTTGTATTTCAATATATATATATACATATATATATATATATATATATATATATATATATATATTGTGA
>NW_018023009.1:5245-7326 GCF_002006095.1 Pseudomyrmex gracilis | reverse complement strand
CTGGGGGTGCGAACCGTCTGGGAAGCGCCAAGATCCTCCAGGGCTTGCTTGCGTGCGTTAGATTTAGTTGCTTATTCGTATTATCTTTTTTGTATGCTCTTGGCGCCTCACCACACCGAGAACGCACTACTGGAGGAGATATCAAGAGCCGTCGATGGTGGATAAAAGCGAGAGAAAACGAGAGAGAAGGGTGTGCGTGGAGTCGCAGCTAGGCACTCGCACGACGACCAGAGGGGTGAGTCTCCGGGAATAAGCGATGAGAAAGATGACAGCGAGGAGGACAGCGAACCTCGGCGCTGAGAAGCCGAGAAAGCGAGGCGAACACCCGACGATGGAGACAGCCGTGACCTTCTTTTTACATCGGAAAGGCCTGCTGCAAACCTCCGCTGCTAACCTGCAACTACGACCCTGCTACGCTACTGCATGCTGCATCTCTAGTGCATTTGCGGAATTCTGCGCTTGCAAATCTCCGCTGCTTGCATTTCCGCTATTGAGGGCCCGGTGCTCAATTTGAATTTTGCGGCCGCGAGTCCTGCCGCCGAGCGCGAGCATCGCGTCGCCTGTGGCGCCTCTCGCAACCTGATTGGTTGCGGGATCTACCCTACGCGATCCTAGCGCGCTCAAACGCATCGACCCCGAATCGATCTCGATCCTCGCTCTCTTGGTCGCAGCCTACCGAATGGGACGGACGCACTGACGGCACTCCCGACGATCGACTGTTTGAGAAGCGTTGAGCTATTCCATTGAATGGAGAAGGACGACGACGTACGGTGAGGTGTCCTCGTTACTTTGTGAGCCACGAATCCGCGTTACTCAAGTCTCGTGTCGAGGCTAGTTGCTGAATTTCGCGTTTGGATACCGGCAAGGACATAACCTTCGCCATAGTTTTGGGATTTTCGGCAGCGGCTAGAATCGGATTCCACGGGGCTTCGTGGTAGTAATTCGTAGGCTTAAGTGCGTGTCGCGTAACTACTCTATTGAGTAGTACAAGCCCTGGAGTGCCAGTAAAGCGCCAAGCAGCAATTTTCGTTCTTTCATTGTGTTTCGCGTGTATTAGTGTTTGTCTAGTGTATCGTTTCGCGACCGACCTACTCTGTACCGAGTATCGTACCGATCATCGTATCGAATACCGTATCAAGTATCGTTTTTTGAAATTAACGCTATCGTAACGTGTCGCATCCTGCATACTAATTACTGCTTAGTTTTACCTGCTGCTGTATCAATTTTTTACGCTACTCTATCGTACCGCTATTACATTCTCTACGGCAGTTTGGTGTGGATTTCCCGAATGATCTGCCAAGAGCGAGGGGTGAGCGATTCGGAAGAGCTATACTAAAAGAATTTCGTACCGTTATCGTATCGAATCACAGAGATCTATCGTACCGTACTAGGGGATCTCTCGGATCGAGGAGCGCCTAGCTCTCGTTCCGGGGAACAAGCTCTTCCGACTTCGTGAGCGCTTCGCTCAGGTGGGCTCATTGGCACGTGCATGCCACGCTATATTTGATTGCTTAAGTACCCTGTGACCGGGGACGGGAATTTGGCGAGAGCTTTGCGCCGTGCCTGGCGTAAGCCTGACCAGCTCCTGCAAAATCAAGTAAGTCCCGCGGCGTAGATATTACACCTAGCGGCCCGCCTAGTGGTACGTGCACGATTGGGCTAGATTAATTAATTTCACTGTTTCCAGCTTCAGGAAGGCTTTGAGTAACACGCGTGTTTCCCTGTCTATTATACCGCCTAGTGGTGTATAGCGTACGTGAAGTCAGCGCGACGACGTAGCGTCCTCGATATCACGAGTCGATATACGACATTGGTCCTGCGATAGATCACGCGTCTGTTGAAAGTGTTTTGTTAATCGTCCCTGTACTTTTCTATTTTCTATTCTCTTTTTATGTTATATTCTTTTGTAATTACTGCCGCAACGACAAAGCAATCTCGCCGTATCCTATCGGTGAGCTTTATTTTGTANTTTTTTTGTTATTTTCGCTAAGTTGTCTCTTATTCCGCGGCGTTATAATAAATTGTTTATTTCTTTCTGTCTATCTGCAGTGTGGTTGATTACGATCCTAATCCGAGATTCG
>NW_018023009.1:0-1180 GCF_002006095.1 Pseudomyrmex gracilis | reverse complement strand
ATTGGGCGGTTGTTGAATGGTATTGGTGTTGTTTTTGACGAGAAACTCACGAATAATCAACGCATTATGAGATGGCGCATTATTGTCATGGAGAAACCACGAGTTGTTGCCCCACAAAGTAGGTCTTTTTTGCGGATAGCTTCGCGTGCGGATCCGAATGATATGTTGGTGGTCTCAGCTATTTCCCTTATCGTCAATTTGCGATTTTCGATCAACAATTGTCGGATTTCATCAGTTTTCGATGTCGATGGCCTCCCAGGACGAGCATCGTCCTCAACAGCCTCACGACCACTTTAAAAGCGTTCATACCACTGGTACACCTGTGTTTTCGATATAGTATCGTGTCACCATAACACTTTTGTAACATTTTTAATGTGTCGAAACACTTAATTTCATTTTTATAGCAAACTTTAATGCAAGAACGTTGTTCAAGTTTTGAATCCATTGTAAACATCGCCGCGACGTAAAAACTTGATGTAAAGAAATCACTGTCATAAAGGTAAACGAACAGCTAATAAGCAGAAGCTTGGCATGGGTGTCCGTAACAGTGCTGCCAACGTGACACAAACAACAGAATTCTAAACCGATAAGCCCGCGAAGTTTAAGTTAAAAATTCCGGTTATTTTTTGATCATGGTAGTATAAGTCGGACCATCTTACTATCTTACACCATGGCCCAGTGATGAAAGATCTAGCAGGCTAGCATCAAGAGCACCGAGGTGGTGGAAACACGCACACAACCAAGAACCACCGTCCGTGTGCGTGACGTCACGTGCGGCTGTTCGGCTCGTGGAAGAGTGCGGACATACTATGTTCCGTCTCCTTTTCACCAAGCCTGCTATGCGAGCAAGCACTGCGGGTAGAAAGCAACGTTTCACGTTGCGCGCTTGCAGCGTATTACAGCGCAAAATGCATTTCCAAGACTGTAAGTCTTGGAAAAAGTACATAATATTATTGATAAAGATGAGCTAAACATCTCAAGATGCATTTACATTATTATATTTACATTAATTCTTAATTTAAGTTAACTGTGATAATTTGAAAGTTTTTAGAATATTGAAAAACATGTAATATATAAATAAACTATATTATTAGTATTAATAATTTTTCTATATTTTTAATTTGTAAATCACGAAAAAAATCTACATTTTACTGATGCAGAATCCTAAAGTATTTAATTT
>NW_018023008.1:13883-15910 GCF_002006095.1 Pseudomyrmex gracilis | reverse complement strand
CACAGTTTTTCCGCACAACATCCTGCGATCGGCTCGGATGACCGTATTATTTCTTAGTTTAGTAACTTATCGAGCTTCAATAAGATATAATTATTAATAATAGTATTTAATACTTTTCCGTCAATGAGAGTTAAATGCAACGAGAAATGTACAGATATCATATATTCTTGTAATTTTATTTTCAAAATTAGTAGCGCAGCTATCTGATTTTCAATTGCTTTTTTATGGTTAAGAATTAAATTCGCCGATTCCTTAACAAACTCCAGTTTTATAGGCCAACAAAATCTTATAAACTGCGAACTTCTGTTGTTCCACAGAACCGTGTTATTTCTCCACAATAATCGTAAGGTTATGAGAGTAACAGCAAATAGATTTTCATCAGAAACTTCTGCACTACTTGCCCCAAATTTTTGTTTGTACCCGGAATGCCCAGTACTCCCATCAAAACCCCAAGAACATATAATGACTGTTTCAATCTCCTGTATATGGGTTTTGTTCAGATACTGAACAATGACATCAGTCTGATATTCCACAATTCTTTGTACAGTATGATTGAGAAGTGATTGAATTGAAACTTCTGCCATAGTGTCAGTAATAGTCACATCCTGCTCAGACGGTCGACATTTCATCTTAGCAGCCCTAATGTGCTCATACGCCGGAAATCGGCTCTCCTTGACTTTACTAATAAACGTAAACTTATATAACCATCTTTAGATAGTCCACGATCTAACAAATACTGCAAAGCTTCTGCAGTTAGTTTTGTGATACTCGGAGGAGGATTTTTTATAAATGTTTTAATTTTTGTTACTTTTATCGAGTTTTCTGAAATTTCTTTCAAAACCACGCTCAAATCATTATTACCTGAGTGCCTAGCTGCATGACAACATGCCATTAATATTTTTTGGGCATCATTTTAATTCTGATTATTAATAACATTTTGATTACTAATAACAGCAGCTTCTTGTCTCTTGGAACGTTCAGATTTTTGTTTAAAAGGAAGAGGTGGACGTCCATAATTCTGCGTTGAAAAACTGGAAGTTGGAATTATATTACATACTGCATCCGGTATTTTAAACTCAGAACTAAGCCATTCTGCATTTACCGATTCATATCTTGTACGCATTTTATGTGCAGCGTGGAATTTATCTAGAGATCTGCGTTTAAGGCTGGTTATATACCGTTTTAGTTGAAGTAAGGCAGCGGCATCTACATTTGCTCTGAAAAATATCTAGTTTTTCAAAAATATATTAAACTGTTGTTTCTACATCTTCTTTAGTTTTTATTACGTCAAGAATTTCTTTTTTTGTGAGTTTATTCATTTTTATAAATATATGAAACCAAATCTACAAATGTTACTGAACGAAAAAATACATATACAGAAGTTTTTATATTTATTATATAAAATGTATTTTATATGTATTATATTTATATGTATTATATAGTTGTATTATATGTTATATATTTTTATATAGTTTTATTATGTTATATATTTTTATATAACATACGTTATATGTTTAATATTTTTATAATATTTATATGTATTATATTTATTTTATATTTGAAGAGTGACTTTCAATTTCAAACATCAAATTGCTAGAAAAGTTTAGTACTCGATGAGGTCAGCGAAGACTAAACCACCGGAAAAATATAATTTCTCAGTGAGTCAGTTTATGATATCATATGACAAAGAAAAGTAAAATGTTCTATAGAGAAAAGTCGACGCCTGATGGAGACTGAACGCACTATCAACTGCGAAGTCTAAACGCTAACAACTATCATTACTAGAGCTCGGATTAAAGAAATCACGACTAGATTCGGGGAGACGCTATTAGCGCTGTTTGCATCATTTTATCTTTTAAGCTCATTAGACATAAACAAAGATAGAATGATGGAAATATCGCTAATAGCGCTCTACCCGAACTTGGCCCGTGTCAATCATAGCTAGCTCTCCCCATTCTCTGCTATTTACTCGAGATCGCAGCGCGCGACGTAATATCAATGGTAGTGAACGACGGAAAATAAAAATG
>NW_018023008.1:10742-13202 GCF_002006095.1 Pseudomyrmex gracilis | reverse complement strand
TATCAATGGTAGTGAACGACGGAAAATAAAAATGGGCAAAACTGTGCATATGAGGATCAAAAAAGACACTATAACCATCAATATGACATATGATATTAGTCGTTTAAACGTGCGTTGTCGTGTGTCATAGAAACGAAAATTTGCATAAGTGGAAAAATTTTAGAAATGTGATGAAAAACACCTTGTTTATAAAAGAAACAAAAAACTATTGTTATTGTTATGCTTATATTTTCATTCAACAGTCATTCATATATGTATCCCAAAAATTACTTACATTTTAAAATTGACAAATAATCTTGGATTTGTCGAAAATATAATATATATCGCACAGAAAAATTCAGTGCGTTTTCCAATTTTATTGCCTTGTAAAATCAAAATTAATTGATAAAAGTTGTATATAATTCACTTAGAGACTCTTCAACTTGTCTCCAATATAAAACTACGCTTGTTTTATTCGAATTCCAAAATTGAGTTTTGGCCAGGTTTTCGGACTTTTATCCCACTGTGCATCGTTGGAAAAAACAGCGAACGAAAGCAGCTATATAATCCGTTGGTGATCTCGTACTTGTCAATAGAGCGAAAGCCGCCTTTGACAAGAGATACAAGGCCAAGTGAAGCAAAAAGATATTTCGAATTTATCGTGTTCTCGAGTGGCAAAATCCGCGCGTTTACGAACTGAGTGATTTAGCGGATAATGTTATAAACGGAATTTTCTACGAACAAGAACTGTCTCCTGTTGGTAAAAATCTACAAGAAGAAACTTTCATCGTTTATCAGGTAATAAAAAGCAAAGGTCAGAGATGTAATAGGAAACTGCTAGTCAGTTGGCGGGGTTATCCGTCTAAATTCGACTCGTGGATTCCGGTTTCGAGTTTAATTACGCTTTCACAAGGCGACGACAATGATGGCAACAATGATGATGACAATAAAGGAACACTTTTTCGTAGTTCTCCCGAGCAATAGCAGTATGCTTTACTTCCCGCACAACACCACATCGTGTTTTACTACGGAATTACCGCGCCGTATAGATTTGCAGAGAAAATGGGAAGTTACTCTCACCGAGATTCAGTTTCCTTCTAGTTTTTTACATTTACGCGAGGATGAAGCCCTGATAACGCTTGCAAATACCTTTTCTAATGAAGATATTTCGCCAGTTAACATTCCAATATTGTCAGGAGTTTATTTTTCAAAAGCTGATCTTAAAGAAGCTATAAATCATTCGTGTACTCGAGAAAACTCACATGTTACATGGTCGCAAGATCCGCTATATTATAATAAAGTTTCTTTATTGCTTACATGTAAAGAAGACAAATAGAATCAAATTCATAGTGTAAAACTTAGCGACAAATTGCGTCGTGTACTCGGATTTGAAACATCTTCTGTTAATACACCTTTCGTAGTAGACAGGGTTGCCGGTATCGATAGTTTTGAACCAGTCAGCTTGGCCCGTGCTCTTCCCGACAATTTATTTGTTTATTGCGACATTTGCGAGCCATACATAACCGGAAATGCGCTAACACCGCTTTTTCAAATAGTTACTAATAATACCACGAATAAGTACGGTTCTAATCAGGCGGAACATTACTCGTCTAGAAAGTATATTCCGCTTTGTAAAACAAATTTCCGCGTGATAGAAATAGATATGAGAGATCAGTTTGATAAATTTATTCCATTCGAATTTGGCACGTTGACAGTAACGTTACACTTTAGACGCGTATTTGATTAGAATATGGCTTATTATATGGAATATTACGAGATATAGAACAGGGGCGGCATTCCGAGAGTTTTTACGGGATCGACGTATCAGCGTGGCCACGGTATCGGAAGCTTTCTCAGCGGATTGGTCAAAAGGGTACTTCCCTACCTGGCTAGCGAAGCGCGCGCGCGATCGGAAAAGAAACTTTACGCGCCGGTGTGAGAATAATAGACGATGTGGGAGATAACAATATTTAGCTAAAAGAAGCAGTTACCAGTCGTTTCAAAGAATCATGTGACAATTTCAAACAACAAGTAAAAGAAAAAATAACTCTATCTTAATGCGAGGGTTGGGATATATATCTCTTGCAAAGAAACGCCCGGGCCAGTTTAACCCAGGTGAGCTCTTCGTCCACTTTACAATCAAGCGTCGCCGCCGTGTTAGTAGTACCAGCAAAAAATTGGCTTCCGTGCGGAGAAAAAAGAAAACTCGAGCAATTAAACGTTCAACGAGTAAAAGGATTCGGAAGAAAAAGAAGAAGCGCGCGACAAAAACTAGCAACCGCCGCGTGAGCAAGAAACGAATCGTAAGCGATACATTCTTGTAGACGAAGTAAACTGTCTTTTTTTCCATACTCACTCGTGTGAGTGTTTTAAAAGCGAACTTGATCTTTTTACTCTACCGCCCACTCAGACCAGTATCAAGAGTTCGCAATAGATTCAGTACGGGCGTGTTCCGTTTGACCACAGTACGATTCGACACCG
>NW_018023008.1:7490-10238 GCF_002006095.1 Pseudomyrmex gracilis | reverse complement strand
GTCGAATAATCTGGTGTCGAATCGTACGGTGTCGAATAATTTGGTGTCGAATAAATCTGTGTCGAATCGAGCGATGTCGAATCGTACTGTGGTCAATAGAGTATCACCCATTCAGTACAAACCTTTGTCGACTTTTGCGGACGACGCCGTTGAGTTTGTCGTACCGGGACATAGTGAAAATTACATAGATCTCGCGCATACTCTTCTCAGTCTTTGCGTGATATTGCAAACCTCCGTTGAAGCAGTGGTTATTCCGCCTACTGTGGTTACAACTTCTAGCGCCAGTGCAGAGCATAAAGTAGGGCCTGTAAATAACTTCTTACATTCCACGTTCAATCAAATCGATGTGTACTTCAATCAAAAGCTTGTGTCGCCTCCGAACAATGCTTACGCGTATCGAGCTTATTTCGAGACATTGTTGAATTATTCTTCAGAGGCAAAATCCTCTTATCTCACCACCTGTTTATGAAATAGCGATCCTCCGAAGCTGTTGGATGCCGGGTTCAATGCTCCATCTGAGAATTCCGCTCTCGTGAGACGTATGCAGTATTTCAAAAATAACCGTGCTGTGCATCTTGTAGGACATCTACGTTGCGACGTTTTCAATCAGGATAAATTCATGATTAATGGCGTGGAAATGCGCCTAAGACTCATCCGCTCGAAAGATTCTTTCTGTCTCGTCAGTTTCAATTTGCACTTTTGGCTCAGTGGACCTATAAAGTTAGTCCATACGCTATTCTACGTCATTTTTTTAACAGATTCTAGTCCTGTGCAGTTTCTTTTGCCTACTACTACGCGATACATGCCCTTTTTTTACAGTGGGCGTGCTCATTTGTGTCGGACTCGTGCTCGAGATGTTGTGACTCTGATCGCCTTGTGGGAAAGAGATTAATTCGAGATTACACTCGAATTAAGTTTTGGAGTCTCGATTTAGTTCGCCGATCAATCGATAAACTCGATGTAAAGGGACCGGCCCGGAAAAAATCCTTAGGGTTGGTTTATAATAGCCGTAACCGTTAACTTACGCCGGTGCCATAAAAGTTGGAAAATAGAAAACTTGTACTTCTGTTCGTAATTCAATTATGAATAGAAGTACGTACTTCCTATCTTCCAACTTTTACAGCAATGGCCTAAGTTAACGGTTACGGCTATTATAAACCAACCCTTAGTTGTTGAGCGGATTCGAACTCGAGACCTCCGGATTCGCAGCCCCTGCACTCAAGCCGCGAGACCACTGGGCTGATCTCTTTCTGTCTCTTGGAACTTACGCTAAGGATGTCGATATTTTTTCAAAGAATCGATTTATTGAATCGATTCAGATTGTTGAGCAAAGTATCGATTCGTAAAAAAATCGAGCGTAAAAGATCGATTCTTACGAGATCGATTCATTATAAGAAAAAAAATTTTGAATTTTATGAAATTAATACTTACTAATTCTAAACTTTTTGAAGTGCAAAAAGAAATAAAGCCAAAGCTGTTTGATACTATAATATAAAAGAATTAATAATAAATTCAATACTGAAAAATATTAAATTAAATAATTGAGAAATTTGTTCAAAAAAATTTATTTAAATATAGAGTAAATACATATTATATATATTATATAGAATAAATATTATATACATGTACATATATAGAATAAATACATATATTATAGTGTATATATAGAAGCAGTTGAAAAACTATAACAAGCACTGCCTATCTTTTAAATAGTTTAAATAAAATATAATACTGCAAATATTACATGTCCCAAAAATGTTTATCTAATGATTTCAGGAAAATTAACTTGTGCAGTCTTTCTCCTGACAACCTGTTTCTGTTAGAAGTAACTATATTTCCGGCTATAGAAAATAAACGTTCAGACGGAACTGACGTTGCCACTATACAAAGATAGCGATAAGCTACCGTTTTTAAGTTTTTATATGACGTATCTTTGTGATAGTTCCAATATTTTAGAGGATCGCATTTTTGGAGGTCTTCGACAGGCTGGCTCAAATACTTTTTAAAATCAATTCCAATAACATTTTGGCTTTGTTCTTCTACTGGATACTTTTCTTTTATTAAACTGTTATGAAATTGCCATATACTATTCCTATGAGGTGAGTTTGCATTTTCTTTATCATGAGAATTAAAGCAATCTTCTATTATATTTAAATGCTGTGAAGTTTTCGATTCAATATCAGACAACATATTTGTAATTTTGCTGACTGCATGAGAACAAGCAATTTTGTCATAAAAATAAATTTTCTTAAAACGAGGGTCTAACAAAGTTGAAATAGCTAATAAATGTACCTGTTCAATAACTTTAAATCGTTTGTTAATTTTATTTAATATAATAGTTTTACATTCAAAGCCAAGTGCTGTATTTGGTTGCACACTTTCTATAGATTTAGTTAAGCCATATATCATAGGTATTATTTTACTGCTCGTAACATAATTTTGTCCTGAGATTTCTTTTGTTAACAGCTCCAAAGGTTTAAAAATTTGTATAAGATCTTTAAGACTGTCTAATTGTGAAGTAGTTAGCATAGTAGGAGCTTTTGAATTGCTCAAGAGTATTGGAGCTATTTTATCTGATAATTTGATGAATCTTTCTAATTGATAGTAGGTAGAGTTCCATCTAGTGCAAACCGACTGAATCAGTTTTAAAGGTGCTTTTAAATCACTTTGTGCTTTGCGTAACTCATCGGAGGCCTGTACGCTATGTTTGAAATGTTTCACAATGGTCTTTACAGACTCTACCAATGC
>NW_018023008.1:2113-6640 GCF_002006095.1 Pseudomyrmex gracilis | reverse complement strand
ACCCTAAATCTTCTACTGTTTTTACAATATTAGATGCGTTGTCAGTAATCACGGCACTAATTTTCTCAGAAGTTATGTTCCAATTGCTACACATGTTTTGAAAAACTGTAGCTAAATATGTAGCATTATGTCGTTCATCGAGTTCTGTAACTCCAAATGTAATAGACAGTAGTTTTCCTTCTTCAATAAAATGTCCTGTCAAACCGAGATAACTTCTGGTATTTAAAGTATCCGTCCAAATATCGGTGGTTAAAGACAGGGCATCAATTTGTTTCATGTTTTCTTTAATTTTTAATGATAATATGTTATATTTAGCATCGATCATTTCANTGATCGTCATGCGACTGGGAACTTTATATAGAGGTGCCACAGTTTTCATGAAATGCAGGAAACCTGATTTAATAGTTGTATTTAATGATAAATCATCCTTTGCAATCATATAGATAATTGCAGTCAAAATTTTTGCTTCTTTGGAACCTCCACCTAAGAATAACAAGAAGTACTATAAAAAGTGATCAATAATAATAGAATAATATAATTATACACTTNTTAACATAGTAATGCATTCATACATTTATATGCCTTGACCTTTGATATGCATTCATCAATAAGAAGTTGGGTTAAAGATTTACATGTCCTAGCTGTTGAAATATCAGATGAAGTAGATACACTATCACATTTATCAATATCCATTAAACTAGATGCTGGAGATTTGGAATTGTCATTTATATGGCTTATTTCTTCCATTTCAGCATTAAAATTAACCTCATTATTAGTTTCTTTGAAAGATTTAAAAAAACGTTCTATCGTCTCTCTGTGAAACAATTTCTATTTTAAATCAACAATAAAAAATTAATAAAACTAAAATAATGTAATAATAATCACAAAAGTAATGAAAAAGATATATTGATATTAAATAAGATGTTATATGTAACCACACAATAAGAAATCACACAGATAAAATTGAGTAAAGCCAACACCAACATACATGCATTTGTTGATCACCATCATCAGTATCATCACACAATCTTTCATTTTCCTTTAGTCGNTTAACCTTATTACTTACATCATATAAATGTTCATGTTTTCGTTTCATATGATTATGAAGATTTGTCGTATTACCGGAAGATTTCACATGTAGTGAACATTGTTTACATGTTCCACCAAATTCGGTTTTAATAAAGTAATTCTATATGCCACTTTTTGTAGTTTTAGACATTTTACTATATCAGATTATCTGAAAACTCAATAATGATTGTAAGACATAGTCACTCTAGATCTTATTGAAAACAGTAATTTCTACCATCTTTATACCATTTATACTATTTGTAGCCCACCAGTCGTTGACCNTTGAAACTTGTAGCAACTTGCATGTTCTAACTTGCATATAAAACTGTGTTGAAGTGGCAGTGGGAGAAAATGAGTTGTNATTGGCCNTNNCGTAGAAACTAATCACGGCACGAAAAATGTAATTCTATGAGCAAGTTCCACTTGTCGTTCGCAACGCTCATGGAATCATTTCATCCTTGTTTTTCATCAAAAGTTAAACAAAAAGGTAACGTTCACGAGCGTTGCNAGTATCAGTGTCTGTGCGCGATTTATCCACTGGGTATAACCTGTGANCAATATTAAGAAACTCAAAAATGTGTTCGTAGAAAAATTCGGATGAAGTCGACAGCGTGAAAAATTCGGATGAAGTCAATGCATCCTGAACATTGAGATAGCGATGAATAAAGTACACACTTAAAAACACTTGATTTTTTTTTAAGCAAAATGTCCACGAAATGTAATTAAAGTTGGTTTTTTATTGCTTGGAATTGTGCTAGCACACGAGTAGAGAACCAAATTTAATACAAACGTTTTTTTTCTACAAGTTATGTTTGCACGTGACTGCTATGCGAAACGTACAAGACTAGCACGNGTCCGGTGTTCACATCATTGTAATATTCAAATTCTCATTTACTNGAATATAATGCTAAAACCCGAGCAATACGATTGGAAAATAGCTTCAAATCCATCTCAAAGATCCAATCACCGACCTCGATACACAGCACGTCACGAGACGTATATTTTTCACAGAACAAACTTAGTAACACGCATTACTCCGCGCAAGGAAACCAACTTTAAACAGTTTATGTTCTGTGGATGCTGGATTTTAGCCACTAGCGACAATATCCTTATGCAAACATCGTTCGGTCTTCCGACCAAAAAAAAATACTTCAAGGATTCTTAAGAAATTATCTAAAAGATTTTACTTTCGGTTGATTTTAAGTGGGTCAAAAGTCTCAAATAACTTCCGTCCGAAGAGAAATAGGTGGGGGAAACTGCGAATCTTTCTAAGAAGTGATGTAATGATTTTGCCTCGGGACAGAATCCAAAGTATCAAACATGTCCCTCTACTTACTGACGTTCTTTTTAGAAAATCAGATAAAAGAAATCACACATTTACGCATACGCGTATTGAGAAAGTTAAATTTTTTTCTACATGATGACCGAAGCTATAATACTGTTGTTTAGATCTGTCTAAAAACCGTGAANAATAAAAATAAAAATGTATAAAATATGATTTTTCTTTTCATCGCAATCTTCATGTTTNATTAATGGCGCTTAGCCCGAGTCAAATAAAACATCTCGTCGACTTTCATCCGCAGACGAACATATCAAAGATTTCAATATATATATATGTCAATTGGCTAATTTGACGACAATTAGTATGCATTGGCTAATTCGACTACTTTTGGCTATTTTGACGACCGTCGTCAAAATTCTAGCGGTATAATGTATAGTTTGACGACGTCGTCAGAATAATTTCAAACAAAGTAATGGTTAGTTTAACGACACTGAAAACTTTGGCGACGTCGTCAAAGTACTCGTAAACGAAAAAATGACTCTTTTGACGACACTGTATACTTTGACGACATTATAAGCATGTAATAGCGATTTTCATGACACGTCAATATATCTTGTCAGAAAAAGAAAGGAACTATGTATACATAATAGAAATACTGTTTCTTGATAATAAAACCATTATTATTAATAATAAAATTTTTATTATTGTATATTTTATATTTACTTGTAAATATACAGTAATAATCTCTATTATCCTGTTAAAAGTAACTTATGGTTTAAGTCAAACTTTAACTAATTTACAAACATGGTTTAAATTGTTTGTGATGCTGTGTTATAAATGATGAAGATTACCACAAGAGTAACGAGAATTCATTGAGAAGTCTTACTGTGCCTATGTCTGCTGGTAATTACATATTTAGAATATTTTAGATGTTCTGATTTTCTATGTTTTATGTATTTATATGTCTTTTGTTTTTGGTTTTATACTTATAATAATATAGCGAATATACAATTTGTCGAAAGCGAAAGCAATAAAACTCCTTATGTTATAAATAACAAAGATAACCACAAAAGTAATGCAAATTCACTGAAAAGTCTTACTGTGCCTGCGTCTGCTGGTAAATACAGTATTATTAAGACTATTTAAAAAATTCTGATTTTATATTATAATTTTTTAATGTAATTATGTTTTTTGTTTATATATAACCAAACACAAAAAACATAAATACATAATTCAGTGAATTTGCATTACTTTGTGGCTATCTGTGTCATTGCTAACACAAGTTTCATTGTTTTTGATTTTTTCAGACCGTATTGTTGTATTATTGTCGATAACCATAACCAAAAGTCTTATATGTAAAATCAGAATTTTTAAGACAGTTTAAATAAAAAGTATACTTACCAGCACACGTAAGCATTGTAGTACTTTTAAAAAAATTTTGATTACTTTGGGACCTATTTGTAAGATGAGATCTAACAGAGATAGAGTGTATCATTATGAAAGGTTTTTTTCTATCAATATTTGAAAGAATTGGTTGTAATAGATGTTCATCATCTAGAAAAATAAAACAAGTTTAAAATAATATCACAATTATGTATGTTTGTAGCTATAGCTTTTATATTATGTCTGTGTTTAACAGAAAAAAACGGTTCATTTGATGTACAAAACTATATATATACCCAGCAACCACAAAGTAACAGTAACGTAACTTTAATGTTATAATTTTCCACTCAATGATGTACCTGCAATGTAACATGCCTTGTACGTAGCAGTTACATTGTTGAGTGGGAAATTGTAACATTAATGTTACTTTGTGTTTGCTGTGTATATATATATATTATATCTACATATCAAATGAGCCATATTTTTCTCTTACTTAAATTTACATTCTGAATAAAATTTTTTATATTTAGTACATACTTTTCTTTTCAAAATCAAAAACCATTTAAACACAGACATATTTATAATATACAAGCTACTTCTACATACACATAATTCTGATGTTATTTTAAATTCGTTTTATTTATCTAGATGATGAACATCTATTACAAGAAACTTTTTCAAATTTTGATACGAAAAAATCTTTCATAATGATAAATTCTTTCTTTCTATTGGATATTACAAAGGATCACAAATGACTCACAAATGATTCAAAAAGTAATCAGAATTTATTAAGA
>NW_018023008.1:0-1284 GCF_002006095.1 Pseudomyrmex gracilis | reverse complement strand
GGCCATTTTAAGGTTATTAATGTCTTATCGACGTATCTAACCTATCTTTAGGTCATATGGCACCTACTGCTGCATTCTAATATGATGGGAATGTCAAATTCAAATTTGTCCGGATTTAAGTGGCGGACCCTGTATAAGGCTTGTGTAAATATTTTCCCCAAATTAGACTTAAGTAATTACCGCGCCGACGGTTTCCGCCGCTCCAAAATCTACCGATTGCGTCTATTAAATCAGCGCGTAAATTACCGACCAAGATCTCCGCCGTAAATTAGACAGCGCTAATCTAACAGATCGACAACGCGGTATTAAACTTCTTGTAAATATATTTAATAGAATAAACCACACATATATTACAGCATACAAATCTAATTGAGTGTCGCAATTTCTCGCCTTCCCCTCTCCGAACCTTGGCACCGACCGAGCTGTCCGGCAGGCGGAAGGTCGGGCGAAGCCGAAAAAATCGGCTCCGTTACAATGCAAAAGGAAACAACGGTTACAATTGTCAATTGCGGATTTTATTAGATAGCGCGAGCGAAACTAACTTTGCAACGCTAGCAGCATGCAAAAAACTCGGTTTGAGTTTAGATAAAGTTTGCGAGTTAGTTAGTGGTTTAGGCGACATAAATTGCACGATCAAGCATAGCTGTCAATTGCAATTAAATTCAAGAATCTTGAATTATCAGTTAAGTTTATATTGTTTGGTCGTTCCCGAAATAACAAGAGAATTGCCATCACTTGCTGTTAAAGTTCCGCAATTATCAATTCCAAAAATATTGATATTGGCGAATCCATTGTTTTATAAACCGAGCAATGTAGTGTTACGTCCCGGTCGGTCGCGGCTAAGAAGGAATAATGTAACGTAAAGGGACTTAGTACTCGGACCTATGACTCGTGGACCTACCGCTATTTTAGGTACAAGACCCGGGATAGCCTGCGGCAAGGCACTCGTTGAAAGGAGTTGAGGAGGACTCTAAAAGGAATGCACCTACACACGATCTCCTGACCACACAACGACGGTTGGGTCATGCAAGTCGTAGAAACTTACCGCGTGAAGACTGAGGTGCTCGACGAAATACGAGAATTGTTCGAGGCACTCCGAACAGTCTAACACGGCACGATGGCGGGTTAAATTTCGATAGCAAATTTGACAGCGTCGGACCGCTCGCCGACGTCCTATCTCGAACCCGTGATTACCGAGAACTCTACGGATATGTGTGGGAAAGCGTGTGTCGTTACACTGCTCGGGGTGATACTCTATTGACCACAGTACGATTCGACACCGCT
>NW_018023007.1:3241-16121 GCF_002006095.1 Pseudomyrmex gracilis | reverse complement strand
GCTTCTATAATAAAGATTAGTATTAAAAAAACTAGAAAATATTAAAATATTTATAAATGGATCTTATACTGTAAATTATTATATACTTATCATTAATATTCAAATATATTAATACTTTTCTATTAATAAGATAACGTTTACTTTTAACTATATCAATTTTATAAAATAAGAGATAAATAGATTTAAATCTATAGTTCTCAAGTTAGAAGCTTGATTTTACTTATTTCAATTTATTTGTATAAAGTAAATTGGACATAAAGGCTTATTAACAAGTAAAAATAATTCAAATAATATATTAACAATAAATTACTTCTATTTTGGTTTTTGGTAAAATGTTTTTCACAGATTATTTCCTAATTTTTTCTTAGGTCAAAATTAAGTGTATAAAAATAATTTTATACGGAGTTACAAAAATGGTTAATTTTTAATGTTTTATTGCAATTTATAAGTTAAAATTTAAATACTACTTCATTTATTTGTTAAATTTTTTATTTGATACTTTGTTCAAGGTACTCACATAAAAGGCCTAAAACTTAGATTGTGATAAAAAATGTTATGATTGTAATAATATTAGGAGTTTTATAGTAATTTAATAATAGAACTAACGGTAATAATAGTGTAATTTCTACATCAAATACTAGAAATACCAAACCATTTAAAAAAATTGTTTTCTTCAACGGATACGACTAATAAATGGGTAATCAAATCCACATTCAAAAGGAGATTTTTCTTCACGTAATTGGGATTTTTTGTTAATAGTAGATTAATCGTTACTAGGGCTATAGGGATAGCTAATATGATTATTAATATAGTAATTATAGTAAGAATTTACTACTTATATTACTCTGAAGAACTAAATTATCTAATTAAAAATTACATGTAATTTTATATATACTATATAAGGTTAAGTAATATTTTTATCAGTAAATTAAACTAAATAAAAATAATCATACAACAAAAAAATAATAACAACCGCAACGCTCAAAATGTAACTACAAATAAGCAAATAAATAAGATCACATCAAGCCAATAAAAATATATTAATATATAAAAATAACTAATTTGCTGATCACGCTTTACATACAAATACGAAATATTTTGATTCTTAATTAAGCCTTATTCAATCGTGACTATGACAGATAACGCAGTATACACTTGATGTCAAAAGATTAAAGTAGTCAATGTTAAAAAGCAACGCAAAAGTTGGCTGTTGGTAGCAACGGATAAAATTACCTTGAGAATGACATTTGAGTTGCCAGAGAGTCAGACTCTAATCACACAACATTTACGAAATGTCAAGTATCAAGCTGTTGCTTCAAATCTAAAGTGATGTAGAAAAGAAAAGTGGTTTATATCAAATCGATTGTAGCATATTGTGGCGACTAAGAGCAGCCACCACAACGCCTACGGATAGGCAACCAGGGCCGCAGCCGTGCACAACGCATAATGCACGGCGTCTCAATTTTCCCGAAAGCAGGCCGTTGCGGCAGGCAGCGCTTCAGCGCGCCGCCACTATGCGGCGCAGGTAAACGACCTGTGGCGCGGTAGAGAGTTTTGCGACTCGGCCTTTATAACCGGCTCATCAAAGTGTGGCAAATCATCCTCGCTCTTTTCGAGTGCTAACAAGAGTACACTTCAGTATTGCGAGTAGCACCTGAAGTTCTCTACGCAGCATCATAAAGAGAGGAATATTAAAGTCATCCGGCACGAGACCCATAACCCCCCGATCACCAGGGGATAACGGATTCACGGACCAGGTCTACGTGAAGGAGCGGCGTGTGCAGTGGGACCTTCTCCCGTGGCGACTCATACCCGTCGACATTACCAGGAAGCGGCTCACGAGACCACCGAGGATCTTCCTCTGCCCAGCGGACATCAGAGTGTGGAGATATACTTCGCCGAGGGAAGATTTCACCGCTCTACCTCGGCTGATTTTGCCGCTGCGACCCGGCTCCGCGGAGTGTGCAACGCAGACCGTCCTGAGCAAAACCACCCGGAGCACCAACACTCATCAACAAGTACCGGTCAGCAGCGGGACGCAGTGCGTGCCGATTACCCGGGAACAGGGCTGCCAGGCCGATTCCGACTGGGAGGAACCGGAGCATAAAGATCAAGCGACACAAACGGAGATCCCGGAGAAAAGTGATTCCGGCGAAATCTGCTCCACTCCGCCGGTAAAGCAGTTTGCAGCAACCCACCAGCGAAAGAGCAAGCGGGCGCATTCGGAGGTGCGCGGTTCCTCAAGGCGGATTCACACCACTCGCTGCAAACCACACCTTCAGTGGCAAGAGGGACCCGGCGTTTAGCCGTCGAATACAAACGGCCCTTTTCAGGGCCAATATAATAATACCAAAAAAAACTTTGTATAAAGTACTGTACATAGCCTGTAAATACATCACGCAAGTTAACACAAGTTCACGACGTCTTATTTGCAAATTCACCAGCTTAAGCCTCATCCACGCTGCTCACCACTAGCTGCTTGTCTTTAAACCGCTGCAGAGTTTCCAACCGCCACACATATCATTAAAAATAACATTTCATTAAAGACATGTAGACCATAGAACCTCGTGGCTACAAAAAAAATGTGGATACGTAAATTAAGTCCAAAATAAAAAAAAAAAATTTTAAGTATTCTGTAGCTGAAAGACAAGTAAAATATATTCCTACTAAAATTGTAATTACTAGGCTTATTTTTTTTTCTGTGAAATTTCTATTCATAATTGAATAGTGTGTCCAAGAAATTAAAATTCCTGAGGACACTACAACAATTGTGTTTAAAATGAGAATGTCGTAAGGATTACATGCTTTAATTTCCAATGGAAGTCATAATTGGGCACTGTCTATGGCTGAAAATAGAAAAAATAAAAATAAGCTCAGAAGAAGTATCTTACATATAACGATAACATTAAGGATAAGTGGTTTAAGGCTGTAAAAATGTAAAAAAATAAAAATATAAAATTATTGACTAAGATAAATAAAATTGTAGCATATAAAAATATGATGTTAGAGAAAAAGTATCGGATAAAAACTCTAAATTTCTTAATAATAAAAAAAAGGATTCAGTTAATTACTATATATATTTGTGATGGAATTAATCAAAATGGTATTTAAACTATTGAAATAAAAATTATTATTCTTACTCAGTTTAATAAAAATGAGTTAGATGTTAAAAGGTCAAATAATCTAAATAGATTTGTTATTATAACAATAAATTTTATTAAATTTTTTGAGCATTAAGAGTAACTATGAAGATGCTAGTTTAGTATAAATAAAATCATTTATAATTAAATCTAAAAAAAAATTTTTTACTTGTTGATGGGCTAAGTATAATAGAGAAATGAATTGATGAAATTAATAAGTATAATAAAACTATGTTTAAGCATATTAAAAGTATTCAAAGTAAATGTCCTATCTGTGGTATATAAAAATATTTACTTAAATGTTTTAAAATTGACAATTTACAATAATATTTTTCTGAACTAATTTTTACATTAAAAGTAATCTTTATTTTACTATAGGTTGATTTAAAATATAAAAACTTACATTTTCAGTCATTAAATTTACTATATGGGCTCACCCAATTATGAGTTTGATAGAACTTATTTTAAAAAATTTTTAATTTTTGTTGATTCGACAACAATAGGTATAAACCTGTGGTTAATGCTGCAGATTTTTAACCATTGTCTACAAAATAATCCAGGTCCATTTATTCAGATTAGTTTTTGATTTAGTCGACCTAAAGTAAATCGGCCTAAGGTATCTAATTTGATTCCTAAAGATGGAACAGTTTATGAGTAAATTACATCTGTACAAGTAGTTAATTTTTGAATAGGGTATTTAAAAGAATAACGCAACGGTTGTCAACATCTACTAGGCTAGAAGAAAAATTGTTTTCGTTTGATATAAACGAATCAAATTCTATGTTTATAATACCAGAATATTTGTAGGATCAGTATCATTGCTGACTTAGGGCGTTACTGTTTATGTTGTTTATTAATATTTTATCTGTATAATACAGAATTTTAATGGATGGAATAACAATAAAAATTACTGTAATCGTACGAACACCAGTCCATAAGATTTCAAAACTGTTTCTTTCTAGGAAAAATTGATTAGTATGATTATTGTATCAAAATAATAAAATAATATAACAAATTAATTTTGTACTAACACCTAAAACTATTATTGTAAAGGTGTGAAAAAAGATTATTATATTGTAGATTAGAGTAATAGAATTTTAAAGGCCTATGATTCATGTATTACTTTTTAATGAAAATTTAGATTTCATATATGGTATTTAACACATTAGCACTTTTTCTGCGATATTAAATTAATTTGTTGAAGGAATTTTATTGTAACTATGAAACCTAGGAGAATATGATGGTATTCATTTAATAAATTAATTTTGGTGGAATATAAAAATAATGTTTTGTTTGGATGCTAAAGATTCTCACCTAATAAAAACACATAAAATTAATCTTATAATTAAAATAAGTGAACCTCTTTGATTAAATAATAATTCATAAAATAAATGTGTCAGGGTAATCTCCGTATCGGCGAAATATCCCTCTAAGTCCTAAGAACTGGTAAAGGAAAATGGTTATGTTTACAACAGTAAAAATTGGTAAAACTTAAATATTTAATCAAAAATTATTGAGAGCGTAATCAGTAATACGAGGGACTCAGTGAATAAATCCTAAAATAATTGAGAATACAGCTCCTATAGATAGGATATAATAGAAACGGATTACAAGGTAGTATGTATCATGTAATACAATATCAAGTGATGAATTTGATAGTATAAAACCAGTTAATTATTTTATGGTAAATATAATTACAAATATAATTACAAAGATCATAAAAGAGTGGGAGTTATATTTATTTTAAACAAGTAAAAACTCTTTTCAAGCTCCAAAGTTTCCAAACTAATACGTAATTATTGATCTGTTGAGAGCGTGGTGATTGCACCAGTTAGCACAGGTAGTGTTAAAACAAGCAGAATAGCTGTAATTAAGATAAATCAGACTATTAAAGGAGTTTGGTCTACAGAAAAATGTTTATGAGTTATATTAATAATTGTAGAGATAAAGTAATAGCTCCCATAACTAAAGAGATTCTTGCACTATGTAGGCAAATATTGTAAAATCTACTGACAAACCTCTGTAGACTTTTATATTTGAGAAGAGAAGAGGGTATACTGTTCAACCAGTTACAACACCGGTACTAATAAATCTTTTTAAAGTAAGAAGTATAATAAACGGTAATGGAAGTCAAACTCTTATGTTATTTATTCGTGTATAAGCTATGTCTGCTGACCCAATCATTAAAAGGACAAAAAAATTACAAAATCCTCTAATTATAAATGGCACAACTATAAAAAAAAATTATATTAAATGCGTGTTCTGTTACAATAAAATTATAAAGTTGATCATTGTTACTGATTGCTCCGCATGATCCAAGTTTAATTCAAATAATTATACTCATTAATGACTTGATCCTACCAGCTCATATGGCAAATATAAAGTAAAGAATTCCAATATCTTTATGATTCGTTGAATATAGTCATTTGTTCATTATATATTTATACTAAATGTAATATAGTGGTAGTAAAATTAATTATAAAAATTAGAGTGCTATGTCTGATTTAAGTACTAAATTGTAAATTTATTTAAAAACTACTTTTTTAATAATACAGAAATTTAAGACTATTTACTTTATGAATATAACTTTAGTTACTAATCATCAGTTTTGATTGAAATGTTTAAGATTTATAAAATAATTATTTCTTAAACTTTTAAGACTTATAGTTTACTACTAAATTAAAATTTTTAAAGTATTATAATTAAGGGCGTAAATAAGGGTATAATAATAAAAGCAGAATTATTTAAATCAAAACTTGATTTTTTTGTGTAAATTTAGATTTAAAGGTTTTTACAAATATGGATCATGAAATTATTTTAATGTGGATAAATGTTATTAACAAGGAACTAAATAAGAAAAAGATTATTAATATCATCATATTTGAATTTTTAATAATAATGTAAGTTGTGAATTAGCTGAAAATAAAAAAACACTTGGTGGCATTTTTGATAACTTTATTATTATTGATGCAAATTATTAATTACAGTTTTTGATACTTCGTTTAAAGCTTTGAGTAAGATTGTAGGTTTATTCAAAATTTACCTAATTATAAGTAAAATGGTAGAGTAAGTAAACCAGTACATAAATCATATTTAATGTTTTCCTTAACTAAGTATAATTATTTATCTTGTTTTATTACTGAAGGAATCTGTAATTAAGATTTTCATTTTTTTAATGTTGATTATAGAAACAGGAAAAACACTTATTGTTATATTTNAGAATATATAAAATATATTGTTATTCTTAAGAACATAAAGATTGGTCTTGTAATCTCTGTAAGATATAAAATATTAAATGGATGCAATTTCTGAAAAGTTAGTAAAAGTGCAATTGCCTGCCAGGTTATAAAATTGCTTAAAATAGTTAATCATAAATGGAAAGGAGTGTGATTCCACGTTTTAAAAATAAAGATAATATTAATATTAAATGTTTCGAATTTAAAATTACTGGCTTGATACTTGAGCCAAACAATATAAGTAAAAATGCTAGAACTTGTATTACAAAATAAGTTAAAATAATTTTTTTTTTCTTAAATTATTATGAGTATGTAATTGATGAATATGAAAGTATTTATTTCTATAATTAATCAAATTTGGAATATGCTGGATAATATTCTTGTTATTAGGGATGTAAAAATTAATACTGATGTTAGAAAAATAATGATATTAGAAAAGAAGATAATGATATTAGAAACTAAGTTGATTTATAGTTTAAAAACTTATTACACATTAATATTTTGTAAAGTTCTCTGAATTATAAGTTTAGAGAATTTGATATATTTTTACAAACTTTTGACTAAATATCGAACAAATCAATCCGAGGTTTTATATCAAATCTTGATATTCTGATATTTTTCTAATTGAGAGACATGTACGTATCGCGGATAGAATTTTTTTAACCTAGAAAACAATTCAAAAGTAGTATTGATTTTAATTTTTTCATATTGCAGAAAAATCAACACAAAGTGCANCAAAATATACTGTGAAATNCTCACACANAGACGGAGAAATCACAGGAGACTCTCAAAATGGCAAAGATGAAAAACTAGGCGCTCACGGAAATAAAGATCACCGCCGTGCAGCTGCTTCGTGAGGCAAAAGAATGTGACTTGGACATTCTGTTTTTATCTTCAAAGCAGAAGATTTTGGACCTTCACAAACTTACTAATTATCAACATTAAAATCGCAAAACGTTCAAAGACGTCATACGCAATAATTGTATGATTATTTCTAACTTGATACATTACGCACAATGAGAAAAAAGTCAGAAACAGATTCAACGGGCCAAATCTATTTACGAGCTAGCGCTGGCGGTAGATTATCGGAATATATCTTTGTGTGTCTTAAATACATAAAGATAGAGATGCGCAACAGTCAGGTCAATTACGCCAGGAATCTGTAGGATTGTGCGATTACGTTGCTGCCACGAGCAAATCAATTTTGGTACAAATATACGTACATGTAAGAATCTCTGAAAAACATTGCCTGTGCGCGTCAAGTGATCGAGCAATGAATGAAATGAGAACCGGACAAACCGGTCTGCCTGGCAAACGAATATAAAGGTTATGCTGCGACAAAGAGATTGATCGCGCCCGAAAAATTTACGAGTGCTTTATTATGGTACATCCCGATAAAGCATTGGATAAAGTACGGAGGAGCTTTACGAATTTATCAGAGGCGCGCGCGACGTTTACGAACAAGCGGTGAACTTTTTACGAAGACAAGGGTTTGGACAAGACGTTGTTTCCGGCTTTTGCCAAGTTCGAAAAAAATCAACAAAAACACGTTCGCGCGCGTATCATTTACAAGTACGCTTTGGAACATCTGTTAAAAAAAAGCAGTCAAAAAATTTACAAAACTTATACAAGGTTTATACAATTTACGAAGAAAAGTACGCCAATTGCTTGGGAATCGAGGATGTCATCTGCAAGAAGAAGCATTAGTACGAGCAGAGAGTGAAGGAAAATCCGTCTACCTACAACACGTGTTTTTATTATCTTGTAAGTAAACCCAATGTGATTCACAAGACGTACGAACATGCGATCGCTACAGTTTCGTCCAAGAAAAAACAATGCTGGCATAGGTACATCTACCTTTAAATCAAGTATGCCATCTTTGAGAAACTAGAAACGAAGGACATCGAACATTGCCGTGAGGTGTACAAAGTGTGTCTGGAACTCATACCTCACAAACGTTTCACTTTCTCTAAGATCTGGCTGTATTACGCGTACAGTGCGGAGCACCATATCGTGCGCCGTGAGGAGAAGTAGTTTTCCTCCGGCTGCCTCCTACTAGCACGCGCCAGCGGCCCGAGATTTAATCCATATGTACCGGCACGGTTACCGATGATACATACCGACGCGGTTACCAATAATACCGACAGCCATATGTTACCATAAAATTATCGCGACATTGAAAAGAGTAACTGCATTAAAAGTGACTGTGTAATAATTTATATCATATTTATTTATTTAATTACTAGCTTTTACGTAATATAAGAAACTTACTTACGGTATGTGTAAAAAAGTAAAATATATTTAACTAAGAAAGTAAAAAACTATGACAACAGATAAATGTCATAGTGAATCAATTATTAAAAAATTAAGAATAAAAAATAACATAGTATAATTGATTTGTATAATTAGCGTTAAATTGTTTTTAAACCATCAAAAATAAAAACTAGTAAGGCAATATTATAATAGTTATGTTTATATATAAATATATACATTTATAGTTGTATATGTATTTAAAAATTTAACAAAATAATGATAATAACAAATAATGTGTGTGTGTATGTGTGTATGAAAAGATAAGAAGGATGACACAAAAATTATTTTATATAAATTTTGAAGCAGTTACGCGAGATTTTATTTTATAGGTTTGCGCTCAGAAATGTTCTTCTGTAAAATATATATNTATAGTTCTGACAAGAACCGTTTAATGTGACTCTGTAAAATATTTTTTGTGGCTCTGAAAAAAGCCGTTAAATGTAATTCTGATAAACGCGAGAGATATTCTTGTTAAATGAATGTGTGGTTCTGGAAAGAACCGTTTCTAAGAGCTTTGACTTACTAGTTGGCCCAATAACCGTTTCGGTCGACAACTTGTTGCAGTCTAGTATTGACCGATGCATTTAAAGTATAAAATAACTCTGGCTGTGTTCTTAAGTTCTGTTCTTAAACTTTTCATAATTAAAAGTATATTTATAGTATACTATTCTGAAAAACAAAATATGTATGAAATTTGGAGCTGTCGCAAAGGACTGATGAAAAATCAGTAGTTTCGCGAACAAACTCAGTTTGGTGATCGGCTTTTTTTAGCTTTTATCGGTAATTATTTTTCTTTGCGGCACTCGTATCGCGAGATCAAAGCGCGCGGCGCGAGAGCGCAAAGTGCGCCGCACTTTATGATCTCGCGCCGCGCCTGTCGCGATTTTTGTAGCTTTGCGACAGCTCCAAATTTCATACTTACTCTGTTTTCCAGAATAGTATAAATATATTTTTAACACAGCCAGAGTTATTTTATAATTTAAATGCATCGGTCAATACTAGACTGCAACAAGTTGTCGACCGAAACGGTTATTGGGACGACTATTAAGTCAAAGCTCTTAGAAACGGTTCTTTCCAGAACCACACATTCATTTAATAAGAATATCTCTCGCGTTTATCAGAACTACATTTAACAGCTTTTTTCAGAGCCACAAAAAATATTTTACAGAGTCACATTAAACGGTTCTTGTCAGAACTATATATATATATTTTACAGAAGAACATTTCTGAGCGCAAACCTATAAAATAAAATCTCGCGTAACTGCTTCAAAATTTATATAAAATAATTTTTGTGTCATCATTCTTATCTTTTCATACACACACACACACATTATTTGTTATTATCATTATTTTGTTAAATTTTTAAATACATATACAACTATAAATGTATATATTTATATATAAACATAACTATTATAATATTGCCTTACTAGTTTTTATTTTTGATGGTTTAAAAACAATTTAACGCTAATTATACAAATCTATTATACTACGTTATTTTTTATTCTTAATTTTTTAATAATTGAATCACTATGACATTTATCTGTTGTCATAATTTTTTACTTTCTTAGTTAAATATATTTTACTTTTTTACACATACCGTAAGTAAGTTTCTTATATTACGTAAAAGCTATTAATTAAATAAATAAATATGATATAAATTCTTACAGTCACTTTCAATGCAGTTACTCTTTTCAATGTCGCGATAATTTTATGGTAACATATGGCTGTCGGTATTATTGGTAACCGCGTCGGTATGTATCATCGGTAACCGTGCCGGTACATATGGATTAAATCTCGGGCCGCTGGCGCGTGCTAGTAGGAGGCAGCCGGAAGAGAACTACTTCTCCTCACGGCGCACGATATGGTGCTCCGCACTGTACGTTGTCGTGATCCGACAAAAGAACGTCGCAAAAACAAAAAAACGTTGGATCTGGCACTGGGCATCTGTCCGACAAACAAGCTCTATCAAAGTTACATTGATCTGGAAACGCAGCTTGTTGAGTTTTGAATGATGTCGCAAGTTGTATTTGCAGTTTCTCGAATTTGGTCCGAAGAATTGCGCCACGGTGATGCGATTTGCTGAGGTGGAAACGCGTTTGAATGAGATTGATTGCGCCCGCGCGATCTACGAATTCGCCGTCGCGCGGCCGCAATTGAACATGCCGGGACTGCTGTGGAGATCGTACATTGATCTTGAACTCGCTCAGGGCACGACAAAAACGCTTGTCAGTTGTTCGAGCGTCTAATTAAACGCACGTTGCACGTCAAGGTCTGGATCGTTTACGCCAAGTTCGAATTGCTGAACCCGCAACTGGAAAACAATCACGACAACGTTGCTCTGGCCAGGTGTATATTTGAGCGCGAAAACAACGCGTCGAGAAACAGCGGTAACATCGAGAGTCGCGTGTTGTGCTGGAGACTTGAAAGGACTTTGAGAGTGAAAAAGGCACGAAAACTTTTGCCAAGATTATGTAGAAGACGCGCAGAGTCAAGAAGAAGCAAAGCATCGTTGAGAAGAACGAGAACAACGACAAATAAGAAAACCTAGGATATGTAATGAAAACACCATATGAAGTTGCAAATCGTAAACATTGTTCTCTTGCTGGCAAATGCAAAAAAGGTACAATAAATCACCACTGCGTTACATCTCCTATATTTCTTTTGGTGCCGTCAATGCATCATTGTTTTGTTTAGTGACATTAAGCAAACGTTAAATCATGTTCGCTATAGCGGAATTGACACTGGCGTAAGCTCCATTTACTTGCGCTCTTACGTATTCCAAGGGATTTGCTTGATCAATGCAAGAATGATTCGAATTTACGGCGTCGCATTCTTTTGCGGACGGTACTCGTATGTTCGGATACTACCGGTAAACAAAAAATTCCTACAGTTTAAACGTTACGATCGCTACGCTTTCTCTCTTTGGACGACCGTCTGATTAAACGCGCGCACTATACATTATGTCGTAAAACCGATTGTAAAAATTGCTGTTAAGCACCGCGCAATTGCCGCATCTTTTACCTAGATCCGTAGTTGCTGCTATGCATATTATATCTTTTAGTTACGCGCAATTCTAAATGGATTCGTCAATTCAGGCGTCTACGTTCATTCCGCATTTGAATTTTGACGCAAATAGCGTAGCGACGTATTGACGCGCGCTTGTAACCTCGCATGTAAGGATTGAATGTGCGCATCGCGCGACACAGAGCTTCCATGGATCGGTTATAATTGAATTTGCAAAAAATCAATAGTTTTACCGCAATGGAATTTGTCCACTCTACGCTCCGTTGTTCCGAACGTACCGCTGCGCTGTTCGACAAACGACGAACGCGCTGCAACGACGTGTCGCACATTAGGCGCGAGAATACGTAATAAGTCATTGATTGGGAGCACGTGGAGTGCAACTAATCGCCGAACAGAAACGTTCAAAACATGCACGCTTGCAATTTGAGCAACGAATCGATTCCGCGTACACGTCTCCGTCAAAATCGGCGTTCAGGTTGCCGAGATTATACGGCGACACGTGTATGGAATCGTTGCTCTTGTTTGATTCGGTAATGTATATTTGCAATACAATTACAACGCTACCGTTGGGAATACACGAATCGTGTTTTATTACAATCAAAGTAGAACGGTACGTCAAAGCACGCGTTTGCACGACCAATACGTGCATTTGTTGTCCTTCGGTTGTGATCGGACGAACTTGGTAATTTTGTAAAAAACTGTCCCGGTCGCCACCTACTTTCACCGCCAAGCAGGAAGGATCACAACACCGCCCGAATAACACACAGGACTTACCGTGTTGCTCTCTCAAAGTTTTTTGTCGGTATGCCACTTGAAACAACCCGACGACCGTTGGACACGCAGAAAAACCAATCTTGAATATGATTCAACGAAATAAGTATTATGTTTCTAGTTAAGTTTTACAATGCCACTTTATTTGCAGCAGACACTCGTATTCAATACAATGACTGAGTAGACTCGTTGAACCAAAGCGCAGTTGAACACAGTACGATGTGCTCAATATGGGCGCTCGAGATCGACTGACTGGAAAGATCGCCCGAACTTGCCACGACGCTTCCCCCACCCTCACACATGCGCACGGGTGATACTCTATTGACCACAGTACGATTCGACACCGCTCGATTCGACACAGATTTATTCGACACCAAATTATTCGACACCGTA
>NW_018023007.1:0-2556 GCF_002006095.1 Pseudomyrmex gracilis | reverse complement strand
GTGTCGAATCATACGGTGTCGAATAATTTGGTGTCGAATAAATCTGTGTCGAATCGAGCGGTGTCGAATCGTACTGTGGTCAAACGGAACACTCCCCATGCGCACAATCTATCTGGCGTAATCCTTGTGAAAAGTGGATTGGACTTCTGGAGACGACTTCTCGGGATTTCCGAAACTTCCCCTCAACATTTCGGTAACACTTCCTTACTTTTCCCGTTTTACATGGCATAATTATAAAATTGCCAAATTGTTGAAAATTTTGACGCGGACTGTTGCTTTATGACTAAATAAACACTCCCTACAACTTTCATGAACAATTAGCCAGATTAATTCAAAATACGAATACCTCGCGAACGGAAAAAAATAGAAAAACGACCTAAAGGTCACTAAACGTGTTAGATTGTCACTTTTCCAACGCACTATGTTACTTGTTTACATCTCTTACCGTTGCAAAGAAAATTGAAAAAATCTACGATTTTAGATATGTTTCTACAAATAAGTCGCAAACGGGAAGATATAGAAATAGGAGCTCAAGTACAGTAGACGCGGTATGTTGCCACTTTTCTAACGCACTATGTTACTCGTCTCTATCTCTTACCGTGGCGAAGAAAATTGAAGACATCTAAGATTTTAGACATTTTAATACGAATAAGTCGCGAAAAAGAAGAGATAGGAAAAGGAGCTCAAGTACATTAAACGTGGTAAGTTGTCAAGTCTCCGACGCACTATGTTACTCTATCTCTTACCTTTGTGACTAAAATTGAAGAACTCTAAAATTGTATATCTTTAACTACGAATAAGTTGCAACCGGAAAGAAATAGAAAAAGGAGCCCAAGTACAGTAAAGGCGTTCAGTTGTCACTTTTCCAACGCACTATTTTACTTGTCTCTATCTCTCACCGTTGCGACGAAAATTGAAGTAATCTAAGATTTTAAATGTTTCACAAACCTTAGCCGCTAACGGGAAGAAATAGGAAAAGGAGCTCAAGTACATTAGACGCGGTAGGTTGTCACGCTTCCGACGCACTATGTTACTTGTTACTTGGCTCTATCTTTTACCGTTGCAAAAAATATTGAAGAAATCTAAAATTTTATATCTTTAACTACGAATAAGTCGCGCACGGGAAGAGAAAGAAAAAGGAGCTCAAGTACAGTAATCGCGTTATGTTGTTACTTTTATAAAGCACTATGTTACTTGTCTCTATCTCTTACCGTTGCAAAGAATATAGAAGAAATCTAAAATTTTATATCTTTAACTAGGAATAAGTCGCGAACGGGAAGAGACAAAAAGGAGCTCAAGTACAGAAGACGCGGTATGCTGTCACTTTTTTAACGCACTCTGTTATTTGTCTCTATCTCTTACCGTTGAGAAAAAAAGTAAAGAAATCTAAGATATTAAATATTTCCATACAAATAAGTCGCAAACGGGAAAAGATAGAGAAAGGAGCTCAAGTACAGTACACGCGGTAGGTTGCCACGACTCCGACGCACTCTGTTACTTGTCTCTATCTCTTATCGTTGTGAATAAAATTGAAGAAATCAAAACTATTATTTCTTTAACTACGAATATGTTGCGAACGGGAAGAGATAGAAAAAGGAGATCATGTACATTAGACGCGGTAGGTTGTCACGACTCCGACGCACTATGTTACATGTCTCTATCTCTTACCGTTGCGAAGAAAATTGAAGAAATCTAATATTTTAGATATTTAACTACAAATAAGTTGCAAACTGGAAGAAATAGAAAAAGAAGCTCAAGTACATTAGACGCGGTAGGTTGTCACGACTCTGACGCACTATGTTATTTGTCTCTATCTCTTACCGTTGCAAAGAAAATTGATGAAATCGAAGATTCTAGATATTTTCCTACGAATAAGTCGCGAACGGGAAGAGATAGGAAAAAACGCTCCAGTACAGTAGACGCGTTATGTTGTCACTTTTCCACCGCACTATGTTATTTGACTCTGGTTCTTACCGTTGCAAAGAAAATTGATGAAATCTAAGATTCTAGATATTTTACTACGAATAAGTCGCGAACGGGAAAAGATAGGAAAAGAAGCTCGAATACATTAGACGCGGTAGGTTGTCACGACTCCGACCCACTATGTTATTCGTCTCTTTCTCTTACCGTTGCGAAGAAAATTGAAGAAATCTAAGATTTGAGATATTTTTCTACGAATAAGTCGCGAACAATAAGAGATAGGAAAAGGAGCTCAATGTACAGTAGACGCGGTATGTTGTCACTTTTTTAACGCACTCTGTTATTTGTCTCTATCTCTTACCGTTTTGAAAAAAGTTGATGAAATCTAAGATTCTAGATATTTTCCTACGAATAAGTCGCGAAAGGGAAGAAATAGGAAAAGAAGCTTGAGTACATTAGACGCGGTAGGTTGTCACTTTTCCAACGCACTATGTTACTTGTTTCTATTTCTTACCGTTGAAAAGAAAATTGATGAAATCTGAAATTCTAGATATTTTACTACGAATAAGTCGCGAACGTGAAGAGATAAGAAAAGGAGCTCAAGTACATTAGACGCGGTAGGTTGTCACTTTTCCA
>NW_018023006.1:13398-15884 GCF_002006095.1 Pseudomyrmex gracilis | reverse complement strand
CGCACAACGCGAGTGTCTATTATCGCTCCGCATTCCACTGGGAATTAGAAACCAATTTGTTTACGTATCGTGGCGACGTCTCACACGCAAACCGATTACAATTCTTATCGCCACAGGCCGACTCCTGTTCTCCATCCGGGAAGTCTGAGCATCTCGGATTCTTAAAGCTACAATTATTATGATTCTCAGAACGAAAAGATCGTTCTCACGTTGCAAAAAAAAAGGGGACGTGAAGTCCAGGACGTAACAATATATTTATTAAAAATTGTCTTTAATAATCAGTATATGTTAACAAAAAATTTGTTCTCGCTGAAAAATGTATTTTAAATTATATTTAATAATAATACTAATAATAAGAGAAATAATCTTATCCATTGTTGCAGGCATTTTATTAAAAATATTTTATTTTATTTTAATTTATTACTTATTTAAATTATTATTTTTTATTAAACATATTGCAGTGCAATATTTGTAATTACTTATTTACATTATTTTTTTATTAAAAATTGCACTGCAATATTTTTAATAAAAAAATAATTTAAATAAGTAATAAATATAATGCGTAGAATAGTCTGAGAATAAGCAGAGAAAAAAGAATTACATTTTAAGTAAGGAACAAGTGGTCTTGCGGACTGAGTGCAGAGGCTGAGAATATGGAGGTCTCGAGTTCAAATCTCACCATCACCTCTCAGGATTTTTTCCGGACCTAATACTTTTCATTGAGTTAATTAGTTGATCGACAGACTGAATCAGAGCTCCAAAGAATTATTCGAGTAAAGTCTCACATTAATTCCCCTCTTACGATGTGTTATTAGTTTTTTTTACATATCATTGTAATATTACTGTGATGCATTTTGGCGGACATTTTAATATTATTGTGATATTACGTTAACATTACAGTAATATTTCTGTTATATTAGAGTGTAATATTGCAACAGAAAAGCAATATTGTGTGTGATATTGCAGTAATATTACGTGCTATACGGGATGTTACGTTAATCACGTTATGTCAGATTAATGACGTAAGTAAACGTCATTAACCTGTCGTCATTTTTGACGAGACAAACTCACGTCGTCATTACGTTAATATAATGTCATAAACTAACGTCGAACTGGTCAAAAACTGACTTTATATTAACGTAATTATAACATCAGCTGGTTGTCTGGGTTAAGACAATCCTAAATGTAAAATGCAATATATATGCATTCGGCATTAGAAATCGGAATTTGAAAACAAAACAACAACTAGAGCTAGTCGATTAATCGCAGTTACACAAGTACACAAATTTCTAAGCTAAAAAACACTGCGATTTTTCACAGTATATGAAAAGCGATCTATGAGATTTGATTCAAAATTTAGCGCGAAGTACGAGGTGTGATCAAAAAGTAAGGTGACTCTTTGAATTTTGCGAGCTCTGTACACTCTAATTTCAAATTTTTTGTTGTTGTTGTGTTGGTACACTCGTCACGATCATATGTTCACAGTTTTGACTATATAGCATGTGTTGTTTTTATGTGAGAGGCATAAAAGTTAGACTCGTGTTTGCGTGCTCGGCGATTTTTTGCTGTTGAAAATAATGGAGCAGAGTTTGTATTAATTTTTGTGTAAAAAATGGTATTAAGTGTTCAAAAACTTTTGAAATGTTGACAGTGGCGTACGGTGAGTCAACTTTGAGCAAAAAAAAAGTTTATAAATGGTATAAGTTATTCCAAGAGGGCCGAGAAAATGTTAACGATGAACCTCGCTCTGGACGCCCCAGCACGTCAAAAATCGACGAAAATGTTCAGGAAGTGAAAGAAATTGTGTTGAAAAATTGTCGAATTACGATTAGAGAAGTATCTGATGATCTTAACATATCGTTTGGCTCATGCCAATCAATTTTAACGGATGTTTTGGGTATGACACGTGTGTCAGCGAAATTCGTTCCAAAACTGCTTAATTTTGATCATAAGCATGAACATCGCCCAAGACATGTTGAACGACGTCAATGATGATCCTGATCTGCTCAAAAGGGTTATAACTGGTGACGAATCATGGGTATGTGATTATGACGTCGAAACCAAAGCCCAATCATCCCAATGGAAGAGCCCAGGAGAGTCAAGACCGAAAACGGCACGCCAAGTTCGTTCGAATGTGAAGGTTTTGCTCACAGTTTTCTTTGATTACCATGGCGTTGTACATCGAGAATTCCTACCACAAGGTCGTACGGTAAACAAGGAGTATTACCTTGAGGCAAGGTTGAGTAGTGTCTAGTTAAAAAGATAAAAGTTAAGTTAAAAAGTTAAAAAGTTAAATAATTTTAACTTTATCTAGTTACATTTTTAAACTCTTATCTTTTAACTTTATTTAGTTATATTTTATCGGTAACTAGTAACTTTTTATTTCAACTCTCTTGAATCTACTATAGCCATAAGATTTTTTATTTGTTTGCATACAAAACGGAACATATTTCGTCGTATGATCATAATTAATTTTACATGTTTAT
>NW_018023006.1:3129-12983 GCF_002006095.1 Pseudomyrmex gracilis | reverse complement strand
TAATCAATTAATTTCATTATGGATTAACTTATATCTTAACTAAATAAAATTTTTAAGACCTTTAACTGTAACTTAACTTAAATAAAAAAAAAAATTTAACTTACCCAACCTTGCCTTGAGGTTATGCGGCGTTTGCGTGAATCAATAAGAAAAAAACGGCCGGAAGTGTGGAAAGAAAATTTATGGATTTTGCACCATGATAATGCACCTGCGCACACGTCGTTACTAGTGAGTAGTTTTTTGGCCACAAACAATACTACCATCATGCCTCAGCTACCGTATTCACCAGACTTGGCCCCCTGCGACTTTTTCTTCTTCCCAAAATTAAAAAGGCCCATGAAAGAACGAAGATTTGCGACGATTGAGGAGATTAAGGCTGCATCGCTGGAGGAGCTCAAGGCAATACCCAAAAGTGCATTTTAGAAGTGTTTTGACGACTGGAAAAAGCGCTGGCACAAGTGCATTGTATCAGAGGGGGATTATTTTGAAGGGAATAACATAATTTTGGATAAATAAATGAATATTTTTTTATAAAAATGAAAAGTCACCTTATTTTTTGATCACACCTCGTAAATATTTTGATGGAAACTATTTGAATTTTGGCAGTTAAGTTTGACATGCCCTCTAGACTCGGCAGGATCAATAACACAAAGAAGTTTGATGCATGGTGTAAAGAATATAAGGCAAAGCAATGCGCATAATGGCGGTACGTAAAATTTTCAACCAATCAGATTTTACCCACGCGGTAACGCACATATTTTAAATATAGTAGGTTAATTCGTAATAAAAACAGCATTTAGAATAAAAATTAATTATATTAAACGTAACACAAACACACATAATAACAATATAATAATAATACATAAATAATACATGCACACACACAAAAACCGACTTTTGTTTTAAATGCAAATGTTACATATGTGTTTTAACTTGTTTTTATTTTTGTTTTCAATATTACTTTTTGTAATTTCTTTATTTCTTTTTCTAACTCGAATATATGTTTTCGTTCGTATAGACATTTGATAACTTCTAAAGGAAACAAATTTTGTAGTTTGGAAAAAACTATTGCAGACAATTTATCAAAAATTTTTTCATCGAGATTGAAGAAATTTCCGTGACTTTTCTGGAATTTTGTATTCATTATTTCTGCAGCTTTTAAAAATTCAGGTGTTGGATGAATGCAATTTCCTCGGGATATGCATGTCAACTAATCATCACTGGGGACCATGGTTTTTGTTTTATAGCCCAACTGCATATATTTATATTGAAATCGAAGAGCCACATATCCTGCTACGTAAACTAAAGCTTGCGATTCGATTTCTCGTTCTGCAATGTCGGTCTCGAATTTATGTAATAACTCCCATTCATCATTAGTTGCAGAATAGTATTTTATTTGTGTTGCTAAAAAATATGTACAAATATAAATGTATGTGTAAATATATAATATGTATACAAGTAGAAATGTATGTTTGACCATATATATATATACATATATATACACATATATAAATTAAGTGTGTGCGCACACACACACACACAAAATAAAAAAACTACATAAATATGTACATAAGTATCTTAGGGTGCTTTTCAGATATGTACACAGTGTCCATTAGTGTGAGAAAGAGCATATCAGTATGTCTTACTCATACTAGTGGACAGGTGTTACACAGTGTCGCCTGTGTAGTTGAAAAACACTCTTAATATATGCATATGTACAATTAATTTTTTTTGCACGATTAATTAAAAAAAAGCGATCAATGTTTAATAAATCTTACACATCATTTATTCAATGTAATTACAATTCAATCAACAATTTCTAGAAAAATATATATTGATTTTGAAAAAAATTATAGAATTAAAAAAAAATTTATACTAAATATATAGGATAAAAAAATGGCAATCTCATGTAGTTGCAACTGTCGAGTTAGAAATCCAGAGATTAAGATTGAGTTCAATATAACATGGAATATTCTAGATAAAGTAAACGTCGTGAAGTTGTTCATTGCAGTGTACGATAGTGCACTGTAATATATACATAAATGCATTATATAATTATTATATGCGTAATCAATTATAAGAATGTAAAAGGAAAAGCTTTAAATTTATCAAACTATTATCGGGATCAAATTCTTCTTCTTCTTTGTCATCGTCTTCGTGCATTGGTATATCTTTGTCGTTTTCATAGTTTGCACAGTTTTCCTTGAAATCACTATTTTCTAGAAATAACGTAGCTTCTGTCGTAAACTCTTCCTCTTCGTTTTCATTAAAAATATTTGATTCCCTCTCAGCATCGTAGCCTTCTAATTTCACGAATGGTTTTGAGGCATCGTCAATTTCTGTGTTAGCTTTTACTGAAATGGCATGAGCCGAATGTTTGCCTAATATATACCACTTCAATCAATTTTTGAATTCAACGGGCGAAGGATGAGTATGAGCAGCTCCCATAGCTCTTACGTAAGAGAAAAAATTTTCCCAAAAAAAGTCTTGACACAGCCTTCTAGTTATAATGTACTGTGGTTGAAAAGTTTCAGTAGAGTATCTTTTTTTTAGATAAGAAAGCAACTGTTGCAATAAAGTATTCGTTACTAATATTTCCTTCTGGAATGGCATGAAATGTGATTTCGTGGCTACTCTTAAGTTTAAAATAAAATTGTTCATTTCCTCAAGAATTTTGTTTTGATTATTTAGATCAATTCCGTAGGAATGTAAACCATTGTGCTTACGAAATCTTGTTTGACTATTGAGCACATCAAACCAATTATTAATCGTTTTTAACATGTTATACATTGCCTGCCAATGACTATTTGTCAAAAATCCTTTTTCGCTACAATATTCCAACGCTTTTGCGTTTCTCATGGAAAATATTTGAGCTGTTAATAGTATACGTTGCCGTTGAAAACCTTTCACATCTAAATGAGCTTTGCTCAAATTGAACGCAATTTTCAAAACATTGTTATTCAATCAAAGCAACTCTTCCAAAAGAGATTTGTCGAATGTCTCATCATTAAAAGTGAAACCTGAGTCAAAAAAATTATTCCGTATTAATTTTATAAGATGTGGAACATCAGCAAATACAAAAACTTTTAATGAGCTTTCAGAAGGATGTTCGAAGAAACATTGCTTTTATGCATGTTCATTCTGTTTTTGCTTTTTTTTCCGTGAAGTTAGTTTAGTCTTGATTCCAATGTTCAATTCTTTCCACAAAGCCATATTTATAGAGCCCATGTCACTAGTTGTAGCCACCACTGTATATCTAATTTCGTAAAGTGCTTTTATTATGTCAAATAAAGTTTTCTTTGTTCTTGGCTTTGAATAGTCGTAGTAGATTGGTTGTTTCCAGTTTGAAAATAGTCCACGAGCTATAACAACCTGGCAAGTCCTATGCGGTCCATAGATTCTTTGCTCTCTTCGTTCCAAATCGATTTTATTAGCAATGTACACTTCATCGAACGTCAGCACAACAAGTTTCGACCGGCTCAGTGGTCTCGCGGCCTGAGTGCAGGGGCTCGAACTCGGTGGTCTCGAGTTCGAATCCACTTACCACCTAAGGATTTTTTTCCGGGTCGGTCCCCTTCAACCGAGTTTATCGGTTGATCGGCAAACTTAATCGGGCCTCCAATAATTAATTCGGGTGTTATCCCAAATTAATTCCCCCTCCCACAAGGCGATCACAAGTCACAACAACCTGAGCACGAGCCCGACACAGATAGGCACGCCTACTGTGAAAGACGGTCGTGTATCGCGTGGTAGCAGAATACTGCACAACTTAACCGTTATGTTCAAAAATTATCTAGCAGAATAGCGTATGGGTATAAAAGGCCCCCTAGCCACTATAAAACCAAACCAAACCAAACTACAACAAGTTTCTCCGCGGTGGTCATATTTCGTCCTTTCACTTCCATTATTTGTAGAACTTCTTTAAGAATTCCAGGTTTAACTTTAAAATCAGTAACCCAGTTTCGCAGAGTAGAAACATATGGAAGAGAAATGTTTAAAACTTCACGATAATATTTGTATGCTCTTCCACTTGTAATATATTTCACTGCGTCGAACGATTGCGGTATTAAATGTGATTAGAAATAAATCTGTTTGAGACAACTTTACGTTATAATTCCATCCTGTCCTGTCTAGCAAAGAGGATCACGCGGCAAACACGTGCACCAACAACAATGGATGCTTTCCAACTACGTACACAGGCGACACTGTGTTACACTGTGTACGTAGTTGGAAAGCACCCTGTATAACTACTCGACTGACACCCCCGCGTGCATACCGAGTCACTAGGATGTTATAAAGAACGACACTCTTGTGAGTTGAAATGATCAATACTGTATTTAATGATTTACAATAGGTAATGATTTACAATAAGGTCCGACGCGACTCTCCGGCGGTGATCACTCGACCGTTCGTGCCCGCTCCTGTTACAAGAGTGTCGTGCTCCGCTTTTTCACGCATGTTCGAACTTGTACATTCAAAGCTCTCGAACAATCCGGAGCATACATTGACACGTAACTTCCGCATAATGATTTATCCTTCGCGCGTGAGAGCGCGCGGTTGTCGGGCGAACCTGACAGCTAGTGTCCCCTCTCGGTTAACGCTTTACACACTTATACATCGCAGAGCAATTGTGTGTGTGCTGAGGTAATGTCGTCAAGTATCCACTTCATTTTACTATTTTTGGACATAAGTCTTTTCACTTGCCCAGGTGTAAAGATGGTGTGCAAGATGTCGGTCGCAATTTGTTGTCCATATTTTTCCGTGTCTTTCTGTATTGTTTCAATTACTTGACATTTCTCTTGCAACAGCTGCAAATTATTCAGAATAAGCTGCTCATTTTCTTTTTGCAGTTCCTTGAAAGCGGCCAATAGTTTTGTATTATCAGTGCTTTCCATTGATGCATTTTCTTCTACTACATTTGCATTTGTAGTACAAAGTGTTGTACTCCCAGGCAACCAGCTGACGTTATAATGACGTTAATATAAAGTCAGTTTTTGACCAGTTCGACGTTAGTTTATGACGTGATATTAACGTAATAACGACGTGAGTTTGTCTCGTCAAAAATGACGACAAGTTAATGACGTTTACTTACGTCATTAATCTNACGTAACGTGATTAACGTGACATCCCGTATAGCACGTAATATTACTGCAATATCACACACAATATTGCTTTTCTGTTGCAATATTACACTCTAATATAACAGAAATATTACCGTAATGTTAACGTAATATCACAATAATATTAAAATGTACGCCAAAATGCATTACAGTAATATTACAATAATATGTAAAAAAAACTAATGGCACATCGTAAAAAGGGAATTAATTTGAGATTTCACTCGAATTAATCTTTGGAGGCCTGATTCAGTTTGTCGATCAACTGATTAACTCAATGAAAGATATTGGGTCCGGAAAAACTTCTGAGGGGTGATGGTTAGATTTGAACTCGAGACCTCCATATTAGCAGCCTCTGCACTCAGTCCGCAAGACCATTTGTTCTTTACTAAAATGTAATTCTTTCCTCTGCTTATTCTCAAGCTATTCTACGCCTTTCATTTATTAGGTATTTAAATTATTATTTTATTAAAAATATTGCAGTGGAATATTTGTAATAAAAAATAATTTAAATAAATAATTAAAAATATTGCACTGTAATATTTTTAATAAAATAATAATTTAAATAAGTAATAAATTAAAAATATTGCAGGGCAATATTTTTAGTAAAATGCCTGCAACAATGGATAAGATTATTTCTCTTATTATTAGTATTATTATTAAATATAATTTAAAATACATTTTTCAGCGAGAACAAATTTTTTGTTAACATATACTGATTATTAAAGACAATTCTTAATAAATATATACCAAATGATATAGAAAAATATATACACATAAAAATATATACACATTTATATGTATCAATTTTATTATATAATAATAATTATGTAGTAAAAATGTTATACATAAACAAAGTGTTTTTTGTTGATATACTACATTTTGAAAACAATGCATTTATGTTTAAAACAAAAGTTGTTACGTTTTTACAACAACACGTATCAAAAGATATATATCATATTATATATAAGATACAATACGATGTATGCAACTTGCTAAATAGTAAATAACATTATTGTAATAGTAAATAACAGTAAATTACAATATCTAACGTTTATAAGTCATAATAAAAACCATTCCCTGATAGGAACCCACACAGAACGTGACGTCTATTAGAGGTCTATACAACATCCACAGCTCCATCTCCATTATGGATGATGAATGGACATCTAATGCATATCTATGCTACGTCCACTATAGATATCCATAAAAAAATCTATCATGGACATCCATTAGACGTATATTATAGATATTTATCAGATATATTTTCCAAGACTTAATAAATTACTAAAAAATATTCATTTATCAGATATATTTTCCAAGACTTAATAAATTACTAAAAAATATTCATTTATTCATGCTTTTTATTATTTACTTACCTAATTGGTCGTTTATTATCGCATAGAAAATATTTATACAGCTCCGTGTGAAGTTTATCTCCATGATAAATGACAGATAGACATGTAAATAGATTTTTATATTAAATCCATTAATTTTAAGAACTGATGCAATTATTAAGAGTGTATTTGCCATATCTTTTTATTATGTAAGATCTTCTCAACTGTATATGCTGATAGTGATGTCAGGCGGCAGATAAGTATAGGTAACCAGGTAAGTATTTGCAGGGTAATGTAAGACTGGCGACGAGGATGGGATATTCTCACCTGTTGAATGAGAGATGAAACCTTGAGAGTATCAATCGTGATCAATCAGATCTCTCGTTCACCGGCTGGATAAAGCAAGATGTCAGAAAGAGAACGTGTGGGGAAGGAAAGAGATGGCACACGAAGTAATAAGACACTTGAAACTCTTTATTAACTCAGTACATTTCGAAACACGACTGCACGATACACGCACGAGCTACAAGCTCGCACCTCTCTTAACGACTGACTCTCTTTTTCGCATTTCGAGATAAGACGCCTCGAATAAACACAATTACCGATCTAAACATCTCACTTCCATTATTTTCCCGGGACATGTTTATTCATGCTCGCTGTGTGAGAACGCTCGCTCGTGCGCATGCCCTTTTCATGACTGCCAACTGGTAGCCTGCGCGATAGCGTTGCGCATAAATCTCGCTGAGAGCGCCGTTTTTGGTTATTGCAGTACAGTACCAACTTACGGTTCGGCCAGCCTGAAAGCACATTCGTCTCAAATGTTTATCAACGTTTAATAAACTAAATGCATTTTTGAACGGATATCAACTGCTTGTTAGTCAGTTTTGAACATAATTACTTTTTTTTTTTAAATTATTACAGATTTTCTTAATACTAATTAGACAGGTTTTTCTACTATTTTTATTCATGGTTTCATTCGGTCGGGTGACAGAATGGGATTGTACGGTCTGGATGATATGTTGAAACCATATGTTGATATCTTGTATCACATATCGGTTATTGTTCAAAACCTTCGTCACTTGATATGGACCCTTGTACGTTGGTTTTAGCTTTTTATCTTTGCCGAATTTTATAGATGAATTTCTTATTAACACGTAATCGCCTACACCATATTTAGAAGGAGTTTTATGACGCTTATTATAATATATTTTATTGTAATTTTTTATTTTATCGGTTACTTCTAACGCTACTTCTCGACTAGAAGCTCTTTCTTTGCACAAGTCTGTTTCTACTTTTGCAAACTTTATTTAAAATTTCTACAAGTTTTTGATCTGCGTGACAACATTGATCGTAACCTAAGAGTAACTTAGACGAGGATGATTTAATAGAGGAGTGATAGGTGTTATTTATGACATACTGAATCTCGTTTAAATGATCTGACCAAGATGTTTGTTTATCAACCACTTTTCTCAAGAAAGATTTTAGAAACCTGTTAACTCTCTCTACTAATCCATTCGCCTATGGCGTCGCTACAGCAATCAATCAATGTTGTATATCCCTTTTGCGTAAGAATTCTACAAATTCTTGAGAGATGAAACCTGTTTCTTTATCTGTGGTAACTACGCGAGGATTACAAAAGATGCGAAACAAAGAAACGAAGTGTGTAATTGTTTCTTTAGAACTAGTCGTTTTAACGGCCATCAACCAGGTAAATCTTGTGACAGCTTCAATGATTACCAAAATATGTTTCAATCCTTTTGAAGTTTCGGCCAGAGGCCCAAAATGATCAGCATGTATTACTTGGAAGGGTTTTGTTGGGTTATTCGTTAATTGTAATTCACCCTCTCTAGTGTTACTCGAACAATTAGACATTAGACAAGTTAGACAATTGTCTAAATAATCGCGCATGCGCTTGACCATTGCCGGGAACCAATAGTTAGATTGTATGCCTCTTAAGGTCTTTTCAAAACCGCCATGTGACATATTATCATGATATATACGTATTATGTTATTGTTACGCTCGCGGTGAGAACGACTCGTCTCCGTCGCTAAACTCCGCGATTCGCGCAACCGTCCGCGGAAATGAGAGAACGCGGCTCTTTGATCAACACTTTATTATGGCTCAAATTACAATAATAATTAAAGAATGCGACCGAATTTACAAATACGTCGTGACAGAATCCGCGACCGAGAATTCTCTTTTCAACAACAACCGTCGTCGCCCGGCAACCGACAGTCGCACCGAGCGCGCGCCGTTCACACAGCTCCCGCGGCACACACGCGGTGTTCACCGCGTAACACTGCTCCCCTCCTCTTCAGATCGTCGTCCCGACGATCAAAGGAGGACTCCAATCTTCCTGCTCACTCCTGAGCTGCTGCTTCAGGATCTCGAGCCAACTGGGAAGAAATTCTTCTTGAATAACTTCTATCTTCGGGGCTTCGACAATTTCTCGACACACTTCGATCTTCGGACAGGGGGGGAAGAGACACACGTGGACCCACCGCCTTAAAACGGGCACTCCAAGTCCCCGCCTCGGCATCTGCCCAACGGCCCACGGGAAACCACGCGTCGAAAGGCCCCGTGAGCGAGGCAGTCTTCCTTAACAGTACAAGTTAACAACAAAAACGCTTTGCGACAACGACGACTTCTACAAAGAGGCGTCCCACGCAGACCACGACAACGCGACGACCGCTCCGCGACGACGACAACTCCCACGAAGAAGTGCCCCGCGAAGACTACGACGACGCAAAGACCGTTCCGCGACGACGACGACTCCCGAAGAAGCGTCCCACGACGACCACGACGACACGACGACCGCCGAACCGGGCACCAACATAACTTAAACGGAAATAAAAGAACCACCAACAAAGTATGCTTTTAAAAGCAAAACAAACAGAACAAATTAAAGAAAGATAAAAAAAAAACAAACAAAATAATTTAACGGGTTTCCAATGTGTGTTTCAACCGTTCACAAAACGACGCCAACCTGTCAGCATGCACAACCTTACATTTATGCCTACTTGAGCGACGTATGCAATACACTACGTCACTCAACTTTTTCACCACTAAAAACGGCCCTTCCCAATTCTTCTGCAATTTAGGAGCTTTACCCTTACTCCTACGAGGATTAAAAAACCAAACCTTCTGCCCCTGGCGGTGTCCACCGCGTAACATTATTAATCATTACGTCAGGTACAACAAACCGGGGTTTATCAGGCCCTTTTCTATAAACTAGACCTTCAAAGAGTTCGTATTTTTCGTGATCAGCGTTTTCTAAATGTTGAGCTATCTCTTTAAGTCGAGTACACAGTTTGTCCGGAAAGTTCCCGGACTGATTTTTTCTAGCGCGGGTAAGCGGCGCTATCGAGCGGTCAACGCTGGAACTACTTAGTATAGACC
>NW_018023006.1:0-2314 GCF_002006095.1 Pseudomyrmex gracilis | reverse complement strand
TAATGCATTCACGTATGCACTTATCCTACTTAGTGCGTCAACATGTACCATTTTCCGTCCGGCGCGATGCAATACTTGAAAACGATAATTTTGCAGACGCAAAGTCCACCGAGCAGTGCGTGGATTGAGATGCGCTTTGTTAACAGCGTATACCAGGATGTGACAGTCAGTAACCACCGTGAAGGTTAATCCATATAAATAAACATGAAATCTTTAAATAGCTTTGACTACCGCCAGCATTTCCAATTCGAAGCTGTGGTAGTTATTTTCAGCTTTGCTCGTTGCTTGACTGTAGTATGCGACTGGCGCCCAGGTACCTGTGGTCTGCTTTTGCATCAGAATTGCTGCCAAGGCCACTGCGCTTGCATCGGTGTGTAATTCCGTCTGCAATTGTGGATTGTACAGTCGTAAAACGGGGTACGTAATTAGCTCGCTTTTAAGAAGTTTGAATGCATCACGGCAATCTTTGTTGAAATTAAACTCAGCATTCTTGTGGAGCAACATATGCAAATGCTTTGCCTTCTTCGCGTACTCCGGTATAAATTTACGGAAATAATTTGTGAGGCCTAAAAACCGTTGTACTTCAACCGTCTTATTCGGAATAGGAAACTTTAACGGCTTGAACATGATGGTCGCTTAATGTTATTCCATCAGCTGATATTGTGTACCCTAAGTATTCGATTTTTGTTCTTAAGAAAAGACATTTTTTGAAGTTTAACTCGAATTGGTATATTTTGAGAATTAACATTACTTGCTTAAGTGTGAATAGGTTTTCATCAATTGTTTTAGATGGAATTAATATATCATCTATGTAAATTATAACTTTGTCTTCCCTCACCAATGGTTGTAGGATCTGTACCAATCTTTTTTGAAATTCGGCAGGTGATTCACAAAAACCAAAAAGTAACCTTGTGTATTCAAATTGTCCATCCAGTGTAGCAAATGAGAAATATTTTATATGATCCGGATGCAGCTTAATTTGATGAAAACCGTTCTTAAGATCAAGTAACGTAAATATTTTTTTGTCATTTAACCGGGAAAGACAATTCTCTATAAGAGGGAACGGGTATTTTTGTTTTACAACCCTGTCGTTAAGTGGACGTAAATCCACACACAGCCGCAAAGACCCGTTCTTTTTACGTACTAGCACGACCCGAGCACAATATGGGAAGTTGCTGAATTTAATTATTCCTCGCTTAAGGAGATCGTCCGTAATCTCTCTAATTTGTAGGCGCTCTGCCCATGCAAACCGCCTCGGAGCATAAGCGTAGGAAGATTCGTCTGTTAAATTAATTTTTACTAGATATTCTTCTGTTGGAGATAGTAATGCGCACACGCATTGGATACACATACGTCCATCCGCCGTTCCATCGCGCATTCTGCTTCTGCGCGGATACTCATGTATATAATTCCTGTGTGTGCAAAAAGGCTAGCGTGTAATAAATTCGCAATTGTTAGATTAACTAAACTCTTTTCTTAAATTGTATTACCCGACTGAAAGTAACCCACATCTTCTCTAGTCGTTCTTGTCTATTTTTGTTTGATCGACTTCTTTAATCAAATCAAATAACTGCTCTTTTATTTTATTATTAGAATCTGTATTAATATCTGAAAAATTGACACCGATTTTTTCAACTATGTCAACAGAAGCAACTTTACCAATCAATCGTAATCTGGTGTTTATTTCATTACCCGAAGGTTTATATATCATTGTAATCTAATTGTTCGAAATAAAGTCGCGTCCAAGAATAATATCTGTTGGCCAGAAATCGTTTTCAATGATGTGAAAATCTATGTACAAAATCATGTCCGCGAGTACATCTAATCTTAACGACGTATGAATCAAACCACTAGTTGTAATTGGTGCGTTATTTACGGCCGTATACGAACTCACGACGGTTTTCTTATAACAATTGTTACGTCCTGGCCCATGGATACGGTCGGGCTATGGTGGTACACAACAGCTGGACGTTTTATTTTAGATGCTTGACACAGAAGATGCGGAAATCTATCTGTGTGCGAGTCAAGCGAGTTGTTTATACTCACGGACGGGTCAACGGCGCGTGCCGATATTACTCCGTCCTGTGTATTCTCGCTCGGTGGTCTCTTTTTAAAGTCTGGAGCGGTCGCTCCAAGAACTAGGGACGAGCCCCCAATTTTACGCAGTCCTGTTACGTCCTGGCCTATGGATACGGTCGGGCTATGGTGGTACGCAACAGCTGGACGTTTTATTTTAGATGCTCGACACAGAAGATGCGGAAATCTATCTGTGTGCGAGTCGAACGAGTTGTTTATACTCACGGACGGGTCAACG
>NW_018023005.1:0-15993 GCF_002006095.1 Pseudomyrmex gracilis | reverse complement strand
AGCCGGTTCGGACTTGTCCATCTTATCCGGCTGGCTCCCGTTTCCCTTTCCAGGAACTCGTTACACGGATTACTTCTTAACATTACCGTTAGATCTAATAATTACATTCAGTTGCAAAATGAAAGAGCCCGTGGAGTCCAGGACGTAACAATATTATACGTAGCATAATTTCTCCATTTAATTAAGACGACCTCTCATCATTCCACATCCTCAATTGATCGCACGGTCTCGTCCTTAGTCCGTAGAGTTAATTCTCCAGACTTGAAAAGAGACCAACGAGTGAGTGTTCGTGAGACAGAGTAAGATCGGCGTACGCCGTTGACCTGTCGACGAACGTAAGCAAACTCGCTCGACTCCGTTGCAGCGGGATCGCCAACCTGCTGTGCGGAGATAGACAGAGAAACGACAGCTCTCTGTTACTCCACCATAGCCCGACCGTAACCGTGGGCCAGGACGTAACAGTTATATAAATGTAATTATTAGAAATAACATGTATTTATATAAGTGATTAGTTATTTACGTTAACATTATTTTCTAAATAAAAAACATTTTAAATAGGTTTTTTATTTGTAAAGTATATTTATTTCTGAAATATTTATTTATACAATATTTTAGTTATACAATAAATTGATATGTGTACTGTTTTTTATATTACAACTTAAAATAATTTGTTTATAAATGCCAATCACTAAGATCGAGGGAATGTAAAAACAATAGTTGATTTAGATGATCACTTGACAACCTACTTCGCTCTTCAGTTATTATTTTACCTGCTTTGGAAAATAGCCTTTCGGAAGGAACTGAAGTGGCAATTAATGAGTGATACTTAAATGCTAAAACGCTCAGATACGAATCTCGGGTTATACTCCAGTAATTAAGGACACTTTCGTCCATTTTTATCGATGGTTGATTCAAATAATAACGAAATTCTTCTGGCATTTGACCAGAATCTTGATTAACGATATGTTTAGACATTGTTAAGTTTACAAGCTTTTCATGTTCAGACCAAAAGTTTGTTCTATCGCAATCTGAAGTTTGTCGTCGACTTTGACATTCAACAGTGGTATCTATAACTTTTGAATTTATTAATTTTGTAATTTTGTTGATAGCCTGTGAGCAAGCAACTTTATCGTTAAAATTAATATTTTTAAAGCGAGGATCTAAAATTGTGGCTATAGCTAATAACGACACTTGTTCAATATTCTCAAACCGTTTTATAAATTGATCTTTTAACATTTTTTTAAAATGACGCCCTATATTAGTTGAAGGTTCGTATACTTGCAATTTATTTTTTAAAATATTTACAATAGGAATTACTTTACTTGCAGTAAGGTACTGTTCGCCGCATATGATTTTTGTTGCATCTTCAAATGGTTTTAATAGATTAATAAATTCTTTAACCGATTGTAACTCTAAAGCAGAGAGCATAGGTGGAGCTGTAGGACACTGCAAAAGAATGCAGCTAATTTTATCTGATAAATGTATAAATCTTTCTAACATATAATATGTAGAATTCCATCGTGTTTCCACGCTGTGAATTAATTTTAAGTTTGATTGAGCTCGTAATTGATCTGCAGCAATAACTGACTTTTTAAAATACGTAACAATAGTTTTTATTTTTGCACAAAAGTGTTAAACAGTCTCATCTTCGTCAATAATTTTTCCCGGAACTAAATTTAATGTATGCGCAAAACATGGCAAATGTTTGTCTGCGCCGAAAGCATCAATAATAGCTTTTTTTATATTGGCAGCATTGTCTGACACAACAGCCAAGATATTTTCAATGTTTATATTCCAATTATCTATTAAATTTAATAACGACATTTTCAAATATTCGGACTGATGTCTTTCCGTCATTTCAACGACGCCAATTACAATTGATTTATGTTGCTCTTCTACTAAAAAATGTGCCGTTAAGCCCAGAAAACTTCTCGTATTTAACGATTCAGTCCAAATATCAGTGGTTAAAGATACGTATTTTACTTCGGAAAGTTGTGTTTTTATCATATATGACAAGATGTCGTACTTCTCTTCTATAAGATAAGTTATGGTTTTCCTACTAGGAATTTGGTATAAAGGCAATATTCCATTCATAAAGATTCGAAAACCCTCCTTTTCAACTACTCGAAATGGCAAGTGATCCTTAGCAATCATAAACAGTAGTTTGTTTGTTACTTCTGCAGCTTTGGATCCTCCATCTAAAACAATAAAAAATATTATAAATTATAACAATATGACTTAAAAATATACTTACTGGTTAAAGTAATAATATTATCAAAAAATCTAAATTGAAACACGATTAAATAAGTACAATTTGCATACCTTGATATGACTTTTGTTTTTTAAATGCTAAGTCAATTCTAGGTTGTTTGGAAGTAGGACTTGGTGAAATTGATACTGATTGCGTTTCTGACAGTTCTGAATTAATGATTGACGATGTAGAAGGTGCTGGAGATGAGACTGGATCATCAATGTCGACATCTTCATTATCTACTTCGGACTAAAATTTACAACATAAATTATATAAAAATTAAAACTTAAACAAGTAAAAAAATAAAGAATAATATAATATATAAACCATTTGTTTTCTCTTAAGAGATACTGCAGATTGTTTTCAATACTTTTCTGGATATCGGAATGAGAACGATTCATGTGAAAATGTAAATTGGTTGTATTTCCAGCTGTCTTTACACTTATTTGGCAAATTTTGCATTTGGCAGCAGCACCACTTTTTATGAAATAGTTTCAAATAGTACTTTTTGGTGGCACTATATGAAAAAAAGAGAATTGATATTATTTAATAATGCAGGAAAAATAAAATACTTTTTTTATAATTATTTAAAGAATATAATAGGAAAAATTTGCATGCGTACTTTTATAGAAATAAATGCGTGAGGAGGGAAAGGAATTTTATGTTGTTTAATATGCAGTAAGTCTTAAGCTTTTTTGGCACTTGTATCCACTTCAGCTAAACTATGAATAGGATTATATATTCTTTTGAATTAGGGAATTTTGTTGATTAAAAATTAGGAAATAGAAACACACGTGCACTTTCACCTAATTATCTTTTTACCCTTATCTTTTTTTTACCTTTTGTTAACTCTGTAAAGGTTATAAGGAACAAATTAAAAATTCAACTATAAAAGGTAGAAAAAATATTAAACTCTAGAATAGATAAAAGAAGAATACACTTGTTTATTTTTATTCTTACCTTAATTGAAGTTGCTCATTATCTCGGCGATAATAATACACATGACACATACTGCATCGCGGAATTAACTCTTGGGCCGCTCTCGTAAGCTAGGCTTGTACGTAGCTACTTAAAAAGCATACGAATTTATTGTTTCTCGATCTCGAGACTTGTTTTGGATCTTGTTCGTGGTTATTACTGGCAGGTCACCGGTAGGTCACAAAAATATCTACTGCGCAACGGTTACATTCAAACTCAGGCAGGCAAGCGCTGCGCACGACATCTCACATATAAAAAAGTCAATTAGAGACGAGCGCGCATGCGGAGTAGATACATTTGGTTAAACAATACAAGTGTATCGAAGATCAATATTCAAAGATTAAATATCGATACGTGAAAATATCGAACGTTAAAATATCGATACAAAATATCGATATTTGGTATCGCCCATCTCTAAAAGGGAGAGTGTTGTTTTTTTTTGATCACCCCACATAGACCCTTTGCTATTTGTTTATAATAAAATTGCTCGTGGCGTCGGAGTTTCTATTTGCGCCGGCTGCTCTAAATTTTTATAAGCGATATTTTTCTTGACCCGGAGATATCCTGGTTTGTTTGGAAAGCTGCTCAAAGTGTTTAAATAATAAATTTTTCTTGCTCGTTATCATAAAATTTCGGGTTATTACCAGGCGCGGTTTATCTTTTCGGGCGCCGATATGATTTTCGTTTGCTCTCCTATCGTTTGGAGTCTAAGTTTCCAAACGATAGGAGATCCGTTCGGATTATTTATTGCTTTTCGTTATTTACAAAAAAAAAGGTTTGTTATGCGTTGGCGCGTCGCGTTGCAAGAAAAAGGGGATCGTGGAGTCTCCAAGACGTAACATTACACACAAACATATTTATGGGTTGAATCGCTATACAATTTGTTTTCATTTCTTCGTTGTAAGCATGTAGGCAGGGGGAGCTGCGCCCCCCCGCAGGTGGAGGGGCTTCGCCCTTTCCCCCTGCTCCCCTCTCCAAAAAAAATAGAAAACGATTTCTGATTACAGCTTCATGTTGATAGTATGTACGTGATTTTTAACGACTCTTAATCAGAAGTCGTTTTCTACTTTTTTCGGGGGGGGAGCAGGAGGGAGGGGCGAAGTCCTTCCACCTGCGGGAGGTACAGCCCCCCTGCCTACATGCTTTTAACACACAAAATATGTACATGTTGTCGGGAAAAAAGATTTATTTATGAAACTTTTTTTGATCATAACTTTTTTATAAACAATGAGCGACGGCTAAAACTTTTAGAAACGTACTCAGGAAGGTCATATTTACAATATATGTGAACGAGTAGCCGATCGGAGGGAGCTCCCTTATTCTGTATATTTACCGTATTATTTTCTAAGTGCGGTTTAAAAAACATTTTTATTAAAAATATCGAGAAGTGATATTAGAGATATTATATTCGCGATACAGTACAATCTCTTGTTGAAAGAACAAGATCCAGTTGTTCTTTATGCGGACTCACGCTAATTATAGCAAACGATAGAAATAACATTGAAGTATTTAGAAATTTCGCATATCGCGTATCGAACTCACTTCTCGCGTCGATGCATGCCGCGGGATTCTTCGCTGAAGATCGCCGCCTGCTGCACATTGCGTGCGAAGTGACAAACTTTTGTACAGCGTTTAACCGCGAAGAAAACGTGCGTGGACTAATCGCGCGCATGGTAGCCGATGACGATGGTAAGTGACAAATTTTTATAATCTTGTAAAGTTGTACACTTAAAAAATTTTGATATAATGAGCAAGTAATTCTCATTTTAGCGAACAAAATTGTCGAGCCGGAAATGGTTCGAACACCGGAGGCGGGGTACCTCGTCTTGCTGTTGCTCCTCGACAACAACAGCAGCAGCAGCAGCAGTAGCAAGATGCAAGCGAGGTGGAGAGTGTGGCGCGGAACGCCGCGACGCCGATTGTACCACGTCGTACCTGTACGGAACCTCGGCCGATAGCACGAGTAGCGCCAATGCGGCCGAGGTATCGCCTTTCTCTACGGCGACGACGAGAGGCGAGAAGAAGAACCAAACGAGCCTCCTTTTCGTAAGTATAAGTAAAGAAAGAATTATTAACGCTAAAATAAAAAATATATTACTAATGTTTTCAAATTTTAGGAAGAGCAAGTAAAGAAGAAGCGGAGCTTCCTCTTGCCCCTCCTGTAGTTGCTCCTCCCACTGATTCTGGTAAGTAAAACTATTTAAATATTTAAAACATTATGATAAAAAATGTAGAGAAAATAGAATATATATATATATTTATTGTATTTATTTATTTATTTACAATCACAGTACATCAAGTACATGCACGAAGTACATTATATAGAGGTTTAATGAGCCTGTACATAGATCTGATTCCACTATATAATAAAAAAAAAACAAAAGAAATAATTAAAAAAAACAATATACAATAATATAGAATAATATAGAATAACAAATAACAAACAAAACCAAAAGAAATATAAATTTCTCTATTTCAATCTTTGCCTGAGTCCATCATGTAACTGTTATTCATTTATGCATTCAACTTAACCCATTTATTAAGTTCGGGTTTTTATTTATCCACATTTTTAGCGCATGTTTGATTCTATGCTGGCTTAACATCTTTAGTTTCACCGGTAAATTGTTATAATAGTAAGCGGCTGCATACCTACGGGTTTTTCTTCCTACTTCAAAATTTACTTTTGTTAATGGTATAGTCCTATTTCTAGTTAGAGATGCACAATTCTCAGTATAAATTTTAATTTCATTATAATGATAAATTATAGCTTCATAAATATATTTTTGATAAATATTTAAGGGCATCACTTTATCTTTGTCAGCTTTATAAAATATTTATTCTATTTTTTTATGTAAGTTTTGTACTAAATTTAGTGTAGTAATATCAGCAGAGCCCCATGCTATTATACCATAAGTGATAACGCTATAATAAGCACCATACATAATTATTCTTGGTCAAACTAAGAGACAATTAAAAACAAGATTGAAAGAGCATGTAAATAACATATCGAAAGACACAGCTCAGCTCTCCGTCGTTTCTCAACACCGCTTACAACTTAATCATTCTTTCGATTGGGATAATGTTAAGGTTTTAGACAGAGAACCGAATTTTTATAAAAGAATAATTTTCGAGACTATCCACATTAAGCGACAACATCAGAGTCTCAATTTAATAACAGACACCAAATCATTGAATAACGCTTACTTTGATCTTTTATACAAGATGACTCTGTCTAAAACGTAAATCCAACGGATTCTTCTATCCCCTTTAGTAAGATTATAAATATGTTTGTCTCTTGCCTTTGACTATCATTTGACTCTTTACCGTTCAAGTGTAAGCTCCTTCTGACTTTTATATTTTGTGTTCTGTGATTATTGTGTATTTTGACTTATCTTTTGATTTTACATTGTAACGACAGGAACATTACACGAGGTACGACCACCTACCTTATATATAACACACCATGACATCTTTACTTTAACTTTTTGTACACTGCGACTGAGGAGGACATCAGTGAATGTCAAAACGTTTCGCACTTGTATAATTTTTATTATTTAATGTATTACGTTTGAATATTACAATTTTATACTGTCATCACGTTTTTTGCTCGATATTGACCTTATTCATCGACATACTAATTTGTTCTTACATCACGAGCGTTTTAATATTATTTATAATTATTCTTATACAGTCTCCACTTAGAGTCATACTCAGCTTAGATAATATAAATAAAGAGTATTTGACTTTTTTGATTTTACATAGATAGATACTTTTATTGATTCCCATCTGGGTTACAATCTTTTTACAATCCTTATTTACAGTCTTAGGTTTCTTACAACTACTTCTTACCACTACCTTACGAGACCTTACAATTAACTTGCTTACAACTTTTTTTTTTTGTTTGTTATCGAGGGGAAATGCGTTACGCATAACCGAGCCCTTCGGGGGAAGAAACCCAGGTTATGTGAGACTCCCTTCAAAGAGAAGGTATACCCACTAAAACCCCCCGGTGATCCATCAGCACTTAGAGAGAGGTTGGCTGCCCAGAGGCACTTACTTTGCCCCTCCCTCTTTCGTGCCCCAACAGCTGTTGACCGCCTTACTTATTCGAGGCGAGAAACCGAGACCACACCGGATCTTACCCCACACTCTGTGCAGGCTGCGTGCAATAGCCGAGAATGGCTCCCGCCATTCCCTTCCTGCAGCCTACCTTCGTCCCGGCTTTCTCCCTCTCGTCCCCCCTCCAAAGAGAAGGCAAGGTACAGAAATTAGAGAGAAGAAGAACGGGACATTGCTCCCATTGGTGCGTTGTTGGTGCATCCTAAACTTGCCAGGGGCGAATCCCCGGCAATATAAACTTATTATCTACAGGTGCTGAGCCTGTCGCACTCTTTCGGCCTCTTCCTTCGCAGACATCACTGCTTCACAAAAAGCAAGCAATGCCCGCCAACACTCCTTGTCCCTAACCATCCGCTCAACCACAAATGACAGGGACAAGTCCTGGCCCATTACTGCCGTGAGTCTTATCCTCTTCCTAAGCCACGCAGGGCACTCCGCCAGAGTGTGCTGAGCGGTGTCGACCTCAATCTCTCCACAATGGTAGCAGAGAGGGGATTGGGTTTTGCCTATTCGGTGTAAATAGGCATTGAACACCCCATGGCCGGAAATGACCTGTGTGAAAGTCAGCACAGCCTCCCGGCACGCCATCCATCGTTCTAAGATTGGCCCAAAGGCTTCTCGCACTCGTCTACCCGAAAGAGAGGCACTACGCAAGCGCACCTTCCACGCCTCTATCTCGCTCCGCCAGTACCCTGGCTTCTGCCATTTCCACAGGCCCGACCAGTTCTCCCCCTTTGCGACTACGCCTGGAAAGCTCGAAAATTCGAGCCTGCCGCTGCGCCATCAACTCAATTGGTATAGTACGCGCCAGCACGCGAACAGCCTCACGCGACACCGTGCGGTATGCACACACTACTCTGGCTGAAACCAGCCTCTGCACCTCTGCAAGGGGAGCGGATTTTCTACCTATCTGGGCCTCACGGTACCAGATAGGAGCTCCATACAGCATGATAGAGTGCACCACAGCAGCGTACAGACGTCGCGTCCGCGTGCGCGGGCCTCTCAAATTTGGCATGAGCCCAGCAAGGGCGTTAGCTGTGCGAGTCGCCTTTTCTCCCTCACGTCAAAAGTGTTCAAACCGCCACCGGTCATCCATCCACAGCCCCAAGTATTTCATACAAGGGCGGGAGACAACCCGGGTGCGGTCGACGAGAACTTCCACTGGACCTCTACGCTGATCCCGGGGTCTGAAGACCACCACCTCCGTCTTTGCTGAGGCTAACTCCAGGCCCAGCCTTCCCATGCGCCGCGCAAAAAGAGCGACCGCAACCGAAGCTCTATGCGCCGCCTGCTCATCCGTCTCTCCATCCGCCAGAACCAGGGTGTCGTCCGCGTAACATACGAGGGAACATCCGTCAGGAAGGTCCCCCCGCAGCACCGGATCGAACCCCAGATCCCAAAGAAGCGGGCCCAGGACATAGCCCTGGGGGACGCCACATGTCACCCGACGAGATCTAATCCGTCCGTCCCCACACGGAAAAACGACGCTCCTGTCGCTCAGATATGCGTCCAACACCAAACGCAGGTAAGTGGGAAAACCCCACCCCCGCGCCGCGCGCCCGATGGCTTCCCACGCTATGGTATTGAACGCATTCCTCACGTCCAGGCCGACCGCCACGCATACGTCACCTTCACGAGTGTGGCCCTCCACCACCGAGCGCATCCGCGAAATCGCATCACACGTCGACAGCCCGGCCCTAAAGCCGAACTGGTGCGGCGACAATCCTCCCCGGCGGGAAACAAGATCTTCTATGCGGCCCATTAAAACTCGCTCAAACAACTTGCCCAGTTCGTCTAGCAAACACAAAGGCTTGTAGGACGACCGGGCACCGGGCCTCGCAATAAGCACGAGGCGCGCACGTCCTCTCTCCTGAGGCAATTGGTGAAGCACCTTTGCACCAAAAAGGGCGCCACCGCCAGTACACATGCCCATACCGCACATGTGAGGCCATCAAAACCAGGAGCCGTACGCCGACCAGCCATCTTTTTAGCCGCAGTCGACAGCTCCCGCACCGTAACCCCACATTCCAGGCGCCAATGGATACGCCCCACCGGCACGGCGCGGCCCAACCGCCGCTTCGGAAACAGGGCATCGACTACCCTGAGCACCTCTGGCACCCCCAGACTTTCCGTCACCGGGGGGCCCGAAGAGCGCATGCGGGACATGACGATCCTATAAGACGTGCCCCTATAAGATCCTATAAGAGTCGCCATCCACCGGAGACACCAGCTCTGACCATGCCGCCTTCTTGGCAATCAGTATGGCTTGGCGCAGTTCACGCTGCGCATTCCGGAAGGAAACCCGTAGGGCCTTAAGGGCCATCGGTTCCACACGCCCTCGCATTCTAGTCCGAGTATATCGTTGCCTTCGCTTCAGGCACTCAACCCTTATCTCCGCAATCTGCGGGATCCACCAATACGCCGGCCTACGAGCCGATACCCTGCAGACCCGGAACATCGACGCATCGCACGCGTCCGTGATCACTCGGGTCAACCAGGAGGGTTCCTCCTCCGGAGATGTCTCAGGCACCACCGGATTACCCCATACGGCACCCGTCACGACCGCCTCAAACCGGTCCGCATCATACTCCCTCATCGCTCCACCTGGGGAACCAGAAGCGGCGGATAGAAGGCGTGCCACCCCTGCCACCCACACAAAAGGTGACATAGCGGTGGTCAGACAGCAACTCCTCACTGAGCACCTTCCACCCCGACACCATCGAGGCCACCGCCGCAGACGCTCAAGACACATCAACAATTGATGAGTCCTGAGGGCGAACACAGGTAGCCATCCTACCCCGGTTCAGCAGCCCCAGCTGCGCAGCCCACCTGTTCAACAGCAAGCCCCTCCGGTCAGAGCGGGAGCAGCCCTAGGCGGCCGACTTGGCATTAAAATCACCAAGGACCAGCACTGAAGCGCCCCCCAACCGTCGGATGCTATCACTTAAGACATCAAGTGAAGTCTCAAACTCCACCATGAGGAAGTTGGGGGAGAAGTAGCAGCTATATACCGCCACGTCACTCCACAACATCCCCACAAAGCCGCGACCTCGATTAGCAATCCGGCGCACCATACGCGCCTTCCCTGCGAGCTCCAGGTGATCGCCGCAACTCCATCTAGGTCACCGGCCCACACCGGAGACCCAGCAACCCGCCAGGGCTCCGAAATAGCCATCAGCGAGGCCCCCCTCTTCCGCATGGTCTGTACGGCGAGATCTTGCTTCTGTTGACATTTATTTGGACTATCTGAGCCATCCTAAATGTCAATTTCCATGCGACCCACCTCCCATGGATCGCTTACCGCCCTCCGCATGGTAACTTCTCTCCTGCGGGCTTTATTCCCGCTCGCTCCACTGTTCTTAGCGCGACAAGCCGCCTCCCCCCCCTCCCAGCTTGATGTCCAGCCGGGAACCCACGCGCCGAGCAGGAGACACAGTGTGCCGTGTGCACGCAATCACGCGCCACATGTCCCTTCCGACCACAGCGATAACACGACTTACTGTGGTCAATCTCACTTGTGCACACCGCCCGGACATGGCCGAACTTCATGCACTTGAAGCACTGGAGCCGCCTGCCCGGAAGCAGTGTCACTCGGGCGCAGGTCCATCCAACCCGTAGTTTGCCCGAAGCAGCAATCCTCTTAGCGATAACAAGTGGGCATCTCATCCACATGGCCCCTGTGCCACTTCGACTTTTCCTCAGAGGATCAGTGCGAATATCATCCTCCAAGCACTGCCCAAACTCACCAGAGGCAAGAGCAGCTCTCACCTCGCTCGCCTCTGTACACGCATCCAGGCCGGACAGGCGGAGTTCTCCCTGCTGGACAAGGCAGGTGACTACCGCCTTGTCCCCCAACGCCGACGTCAGTGCACCAGCAAGGCACTTCGCCTAACTTGCTTACAACTTAACCTATACTTATACCTTAATTTATCCTATCCTATTCTACCTCTATACACACACACACTTCTGCCTTAACTAAATCGCCCTACCATTGGACCTCCGCTTCCGACGCTTTTTTCCCACCTCTTACAACTTTTCCTAATCCATGTACATCCCCCACACTCATCCACTTCCATTCTCCCTTACTCTCTCTCTCCCTTCCCTTCCATACACCTCCATTCCACTTTTCCCACTCATACATCCTCATTCTCACTTCCACATTCTCCCTTCCCTTCCTCATCTTCCTTCTACCTACATTCTAATCCTCTCCACTCCTCCAGTTTTTTCAACCATTCTTCCCCCTCTCCTTCTTTTCCTAGTATCACTTCCACCATATCATCCCAGCTTCTATCCACTTCCCATTGTGTACATTCGTTCCACACATGCTTCCAATTTTCCTTCTCCACTCCACACATCCGACACTTTCTCTCTTCCTTCTCCTTCCAATACTTTCCTCCTCTCATCTCATTCCCTAACCTGTACCTCGCTATTCTCTGCCACCTCTCCTCCCCTCACCCCTTCTTCAAATATCGCGAAATTCCTTTCCTTTTTATTCTTAGGTACCATCTATTATATTTCGAATCTTTTATCCTTTCCCATCTCTCACTTCTGTGCATCTCCTTCTCTTTTTCCCTTAACTTTGCCATCCTCTTCTCTCCATGAATTCCTTCCTCATTATCCGGCTCTAACACTATCTCTCTTCTCCTAAGAAACTCCACTCTCTCCCTTTCCCATTCCGACAGCTCCTCACTCCTCTCTGCTCTATTCCTTATTTCTTCCCAACATCTTCTCACAATTAACCCTCCTTCTCCTCTCCCAACCCTTTCTTCATATCCTATTGTCCTCATTCCTGCTCTCCCTTTTAATAACTCCCTTTGCAACTCTTCTCTTATCATGTAACCCGGGGTCTCCCATTCCACATTTAATAACCACCTTAAATATCTTTCTTGTAAGTTTTCTATCTTTCTCCACTCTTCCCACCCCCAAATCTCTACTCCATAACTCACCACTATACCAACGTATCGAAAAGCCAAACTCTTCTTCCCCAATCCCTTCCAAATCTCCTCTTTCCGATTCCCCACACCTGTCCCATCACCGCTGCCCCTTTCTTCACTCTATCCTGAATCTGCTCATCCAGTCTTCTGTTTCTCTGGAATATATATCCTAAATACTTAAACTTCTTTACTTTTTCAATTTTCTCCCCTCTCCAATACCACTCCGTTTTCTTATCCCTTCCTCCTCCTTTTGTAAATCTCAGCACTTTAGATTTCTCTGCATTCAACTCCAATCCCTTCTCTTTTATATACTTTTCAAACCTCTTCATTAAGTTTCTCATCTCTTCCTTTTCTTCCGCTAGTAGCACAATATCGTCCGCATACGCTAATGAGTAGATCTCTTCTCCCTTTATCTTCACCCCACCCCAACTCCCTTTTTTCATCTTCTCTTCCAGATCCGCCAGTAATAGATTAAACAGATCAGGGCTCAACGGACAACCCTGCCTCACTCCCCTACCTACCCAGAATTCCTTCCCCGCCTTCTCTCCTTTTCTCACTCTAATTCTCGTTACCTTATATAACTCCATACACCTTTCCACTAACTCCTTCCTTACCCCTCTCTCGTTCATTGCCCTCGTCAACACTCCCCTGTCCTCCATATCAAACGCTGCCCTCAAATCCACAAAGAAAGCCATCAGCTTCCCTCCTTTCTTACTTAAGTTCTTATTAACCAAGTAATTTAACACATAAATATTATCTATTGCTCTCCTCTCTTTTCTAAAGCCCGCCTGATTATCCCCCACTAAACCTTTCTCTTCCACTTCCATCCTCAATTTTTCAGCCAGAACTCCCGCATACACTTTATACAAGGTCGACGTTAACGTCATTCCTCTGTACTCTTCCATTTTATTTCCTTCCCCTTTTTTTAACACTGGTACTATTATCCCTTCGTCCCAGTCTTTTATCCACCCTTTACCTCTCCATATCCTCACACACATTTTATGTATCCATTCCTTCAGTCTTATCCCTCCATACTTCCACACCTCAGCAGGAATTCCATCTCCTCCCACCGTCTTTCCATTCTTCATATTCTTTATCACCTTCTCTATTTCCTTCCATCGTATCTCATTCTCGTCATCTCCCCTTAATTCCATTCTATCCCCCATCATTACCTTCCACTCTACTCCTCCAAATTGCCTCTTAAAATACTCTTCCCATTTCTTCAGTTCTATCTTCGCTCCCTTCCCCCTTCTTCCCCTTCTCTCTCTATTCACAATCTTCCACACTTGCTCTTCTGTCCTTGCTCTCTTTACCTTCTCTTCCCATCTCTCATTCTCTTCTTTCTTCTTCTTTTCACATAACTCTCTATACTCCTTTTTCTCTCTCTTAAAGTCTTCTTTCCTTTCTCCACTTATCCTCCATTTCCTTAATTCTCTCCTTACCTTTTTCTTCTTTTCCCTACATTCCTCATACCACCATCCTTTTCCATTTTTCTTTTCTTCTCCATCAATTCCTTTGAACACCCTACCTATCAGCTTTTTCATCTCCTCCCACTCTTCCTCTACTTTTTTCTCCCCTTCTTCCCTTTTTTCCATCTCTTCTTCCAATTGTTGACTTCCTTCTTTCGTCCATCTTATCCTTTTTATCTTTTTTCCTTCCTTTTCATTCCTTGCCCTTTTTCTCTTACTTCCTTTTATTCTCACTCACACCACCACCGGCTGATGATCTGAGTCCACTTTGTCTTCTACTACCATCCTCTCCACTTCATCCTTTAACCATGCTTTTCCTATAACATAATCTATCACCGACTCTCCCCTCCCTCCAGTATATGTCAATTCTCCCTCTTCGTCTCCTCTCATATCTCCATTCCATATAGTCCATCTCACTTCCTCTATTTTATTTACCAATTTCCTCTCCTCTGCATTTAACTTCTTATCTTTTGATTTTCTTCTCGTACCTTCCTCTCTTTCTTCCTTCTCCACTATTTCTCCTCCTTCCTCCCCCGTTCTAGCATTAAAGTCCCCACCTAATATTGTTCTTACATCCTTTCCTTTCTTTTCCAATATCCCTCTCAACTCATCCAACAATCGCTTAACTCCTTCATTGACATACACTCCTATCACCTTCCACCATCCATCCCCTATTTTAATATTTCTAACCAGAATCCCCTCTCTTTCCTTCCAGTTTTCTTCCTCCCTCCACTCAACCTCCTTTTTCACCCCCATCATCATACCCCCTTTTGCTCTACCTTTTTTATTCCTCTTTTTCGCCCATTGTACCTTTTAAGTAAATTCTTTCGGCAGTTTACTTCTCACCTTATCCCACCCCTTCTCATCCACCCACGTTTCTATTAAAATCATCACATCCCACTCTCTCAGCCCTTCCCAAAATTCCTTGTCTTTATTACTCAAACCTGTTACATTCCAAAATGCTATCTTCCTTATTTCATCTTTTCCTCCTCTATCTTCCTTCCTTCTCTCCCTCACAGCCTTCTCTCTTTTCCCCTTTTCCTTCCTCTCTATTTCATTATCTCCCCCCCTTTCTTCCGTCCCGTTTCCCCGAACGTCTCTCCGTTCCCCTTCGTCTCCCCATCTTTATACTTCTCCACATTTCTAACTCTCCTTTCTCCTCATTCCAACTCCACCAGTCACCTTCCATTCTTATTTTATCTCCCTCTACCCATACATTCTTTCCTTTCTGTCTTTCCTCTACCGCTATTTTTTCCAAGTTCTTATTTCTCTTTCTTTCCACGTCCAATCTTCATTAATCCATATCTTCATTCTTTTTAGGGCCTTTTTCTTTCTCCAAATTAACTTCTTGTCCTCTTCCCTTCCTAGTTTTACCCATATCATGTCCTCTCTCTCTCCTTTCCCTATATTCAGTCTCCTCATCTCCTCACAGCTTACTTCTACTCCAATTTTCTTCCATATTTCTTCTACTCCCCATCTCCAGTCGCCTTTCTCCTTCTGCACTCTTTTGATCACTATATTTCTTCTTCTTCTCTCCTCCCTATCCTGCCACTCTAAATTCCTCTCAATCTGTTTCACTCTACATTCCAATTTCTCCTCTCTCTCTCCCCCTTCCACACTTTCCCCCACCTCCACACCTTTTATTATTTCTCTCTCCCTATCTTTTGCTATCTCCTCCAGCATCCTTACTTTCTCCAATAATTCCTTCCTTTCTTCTCTTAACCTCTCTCCTCTTCTTTTCCACTCTTCCATTTCTCTTTCCATTTCCTTCAATCTCTTTGTATACTTCTCCAACTTTTTCTTCACTGCTCTTAATTCTTTCCACATATTCATATTTTCTCCATCCTCACTCTTACCTTCCTCTCTTCTCCTCCTTCTCTTTCCCCCTATATATTATCTTTTCTTTTATTTCCTGCGGTGATCTTTGCACTTTCTTGCTATTTCTATATATATATATATATTGTTACGCCCGCGGGGCGCGGAGCCGTTCTCGAGGGACGCCGATACTCGCGTGCGCGGACGCGGCAATGACAAAGGCGCACTTTCTTATGAACACACTTTATTTCGTTACAAATACAGCGTTAATTGCCTGTTGTACAAATCGCCGAAACACGTCGTGACAGATCCGCGGTCGCGATTCTTCTATCTTCTTCTCTTCTTTTTAACAAACCGTCGTCGCCCGGTAACCGACAGTCGCGCCGATCGCGCGCCGTTCACGCGGCTCCCGCGACACATACGCGGT
>NW_018023004.1:3148-15887 GCF_002006095.1 Pseudomyrmex gracilis | reverse complement strand
AAAAAAAAAAAAAAAAAAATTTTCCTGAAAAAGGATTCGAACCGGCGATACGCAGCGTGGTAGCCGCGCGCCTTACGCGCTAAGCCACGCCGCTTAGCTGCCAACCTATACTTGTTTTATGCTACATAAGGTACACGCAAAACTTTAAATGCGTTTTTCTCGCGAATGCTTGAGAAGCGCGTCGTAATATTTTACGACGAATTAGTGGGAGGGTAGACCTACAATGTATATAAATTTCAGCCGAATCGGAGGAGACAATGTCTGGTGCTCCCCTTGTTAGTTAAATATATATTAAACTTATAGGCAAAACATCCATATAAATTAAAAGAAGTAGAAAAGATAAAAGCAGAATTGGCAACTAAAAGACGTAACAAAGATAAGGATGAAAATCCAGTTAAAAAAAGACAACACAGTTTAGAAAGATAGGGTTCTGGAAGTGCTGTAGTTACTCAGAAAATGGTAGATGATGCTATACGTTTTGTTATTGAAGATGTCCAACCTCTGTTAATTGTAGACAGTCCAGCATTTATCAATTTAGTGAGGGTAAATGGCAGCTCTAATTTACCCTCACCACCTGCTTTTCACCAATCAACGTTCAGTGTCAAAGCGCCGGTGTCTGCATGAGGATCCAGCCTAAGACCAAGCCTCCTCTCGAGGGCAGTGCTGCCAGAAATGGCCCGCACTCGCGCATGCGCAGAGTTCCAAGCGCCAGTAAAGTATCTGTCCGTTCGTGAAACTGGCGTCCTTAGTCGTTCTAAAAAAATAGAATTATAAGTATATAGAAAGTAGACATATCTCTTGCATGCAATAATATTACTTGCGTAGATAAAATATAACATAAGAATAGGTGTTAAAATAATTTTTAAGGCAAAAACCATTTCTCATAACTAAAAAATAAATAATTTATTTGGCAGGCAACTATAAATACCAAGCTTCTTTGGCAAAGGTAAGGGAAACCTGCCAAAAACCTTACCAGTATTCATCAAACAAAACATATTATACAAAAAATAAAATTATGTGAAAATAAAACATAATTACATATATTTAATTTGTAACAAAAGTAATCTAACATACTCGATATAAAACAAAACTAATAATGGAAGTAGTCACACATTATATAAAATAAACAATAATTATAATCTAAACAAACATAACATCTATAATATTATTAATCTATATAAAATAAGACAATATTTTTTTAATTATTTATTAACAAATTAAAGCTATCTCGATGACTAGTGTGATTACAAAAATTAAAATAAATAAAAAATAAAGTTATGTAACTAAGTTCTGATGACTAGGATGATGACTAGAGCATCATAAGTCTAAAAATATAAACTTTTTAAAATAATTAATACAATAATATTATTTACTAAATAAGCCATAGAACGCGGACTTTCCCCTCCATGTTTTCTTTTCGTATCTTCTTATTTTTGAATTTACCTTATTTCTATTTTCCCTCGTAGGATTCCCCGCACTTCTGTTGTGTCAACCGGTCCCGGTGAACGCGTAACGTTTTGGCGCGCAAACCTCGCTTTGAGACCACACATCATTACTATGGCTGCGGTCCGTTTCATGCTTAATCGCGCATTTATCTGTAGTATATGTCATGTATACTATAGATAAATGTGCGCTTAAGCATGAAACGGACCGCAGCCTATAGCTACACTATTGCGCGCTCAGCTTAAACCAACGCACATGCGCGAGTGCGGGCCATTTCTGGCAGCACTGCTTGAGGGCAGTGTTCATAGGTTTAGCTTCCTTACAGCATGCTGAAGCGGTGGAAGGGATGCGCACAACAACGGCGAATTCTACCTGCATAAACTCGCTGCTGTTGTGCGCATCCCTTCCACCGCTTCAGCATGCTGTAAAGAAGCTAAAACTGTGAACACTGCTTGATGGTCGCATCTGAGACGGCGCACCAAACGCATCGAGCAGAGACTTGGATTCTCTTTCCTAGTGTCCACTCCTGCATCCCGAGTGCCTGTGACAGTCGATTACGTCGGATATTACTTCCCTGTGAGTACTTTCCAATTTGATTATCAAAACTGCCGTTTTTACGGCAATTCTTTTGTGTATCTTATCTAATGGTTCATTGCCGCCATCTCGTCTCGCGATAACGGTTAATTCCGGAAAGTTACTGCGAGTTTTGCTACGTATTGTAAGGAATATTCGAGATTTGCGCATGGCATCAGCTGTTCACGCGTACATACACGTGTCACGCTCATTTTGCGTGACCTGTGTCAAGATAAATAGCACTCGCTGGTGATCGGCCTTGCCGATTCTTCCCGATCAAGAACCAGCAACTGCCGGCAAAACTGCGAGAATTTCATTCGTCTGCGAGCAGCCAGGACAGGCGACTCCTAGGCCGCTAATACAACCGCGCAACATAGTAGTTATTTCAATGTGTATCAGTGTTAATAAGTATATATGAACTCAGAGAAAAAGTGTAGTGCTTTGTTCAGTCTTCAGCCAAATCCCTGTCACTGATTCCTTACAGTGATGAATTATCAGAAGTGGGATAAAGAACGGAATTTCCCGCTGGAAAAAAAGCAGTTCTGAGTAACACGGCAGGGAGTGTACGTGTTAGATGATATTAAAACACTGCGACGGAATAATAGCAATACGCACACGAAGGCGATAAAGAGTACAGCGGACTAGACACGTTAGTGCGACAGGAAATCGGCAGAGTGGTGTCGCTGTCGTTAGTGTTGGTGTGGCCGTGTTGTTTCGCTGTGATTGTGCTGTGCGCGAGGTTTGTGCATGCTCACCAAATTGACGATTCGGAAACAGTTAAAAATGGAGCGACGGGAGTTAAAATCATTAACGATGATTCAGTTGAAAGACGAAGCTCGACGGGTCGGAGTACTGGTCTCGGACGAACGGGTTAAAATAATAAACGCAATTCTCAGTCTTTCGGAGAGAACTGCGGGAAACAGTGATAAAGTTACGACGGCGAAAGCGGCTTCTAGGATAGAAGAAGAGCCGGTCGGTAACCCGACGGAGCGCGAAGGAGCCGAAAGCGTTGCCGCGCTGAGACAAGTCTGCACGGCCCTGGCATTGCAAATGCAGCAACAGCAGCAGATGTTGACTCAAATATTGCTAACAATGTGCGATGGCAATGGAGAGTTGGCAGGGCGGCAACCAGGTTCCGAAGTAGCGGCTCAAGCACGTTGATTTCCGACGGACAGTGTCGAGGGTGCGAGTGTGCAACAGTCACAGCTTTCGTTAAGTGTTTTATGATTAATCAATCTTCTCGCATCGCAAATCCCAGAATTCTCGGACGCTGACACAGAAAATGTACAAATATGGGTACAGCGAATAGAAAAAGTGGCGGAAATACACTCTGCTCCTCATGGCGTGATGTACCTAGCAGCGTCTAGCAAACTACCAGGACCTGCGAAGAAGTGGTTTGAGCATAGAACAGGGAGCATGCTCGAGTCATGGTCAGGCTTCAAAGACGCCATCACTAAGAGATTTAAAAGAAAAATATTATTCCACGTGGCGCTGCAGAAAATAGAAGCCCGTAAGTGGAATTTCTTCAAGAAAACTTTTCACGAGTGCGCTTTAGAGAAAATGACGCTGATGCATTCGCTGAATCTGTCAGAGGAAGAGACAATTCATCTGTTGCTAAACGGCATCGGTAGTCGTTCCCTGAGAGGAACCGCAGCGTCAATTAAGGCTAACACGATTGATCAATTCCTAGAGGAGATGCAACGAATAACTTCGGTTACGAACGTGGAGGCTGAAAAAAAGTGGCAGTCATCACCAAAGACGAAGGATGTGCCGGGGAAATCGAGCGACAGGAAGGGTTCTTCGACAAAAGCGAACACCGAAAAGGCTAAATCGTTAATCATCTGCTTCTTCTGCTGAGAGAAAGGACATCGGAAATCGGAGTGCTCGAAATGGAGCAAGCGGCAGGAAAAGGCGGCTTCAGGAGCGGCGGTTTCAGCAGTGGTACCTGCAGTACAAGACGAAGCGCGCGAAGGATCAGCGGACACGATAGCGTTTGTAGCACCAAATAAGGGTAGGAAAATTGTATTTGATGGTTCGCCGGTTAAAATTATTGCGTTAAATTTAAAGAACTGTAACCTAACTGCACTTATAGATACCTAACTGCGCTTATAGATACAGGTAGCCCAATATCTTTCATACGCGGCGATGTTTTTGAAAAATATAAAGATAGTTTTTCATTACCTCTTAAGTCAAAAACAGCTTCTTATAACGCGTTGAACAATACCCCGATTGGCATAACGAGCAAAGTTCAAACGTCGCTAACATTGGATCAATTGCCTTATAATTTCTCGAAGATCGAATTTCACGTGTTAAATGAAAACACACTTTGTGTAGACCTCGTGATAGGGTAGAGCCTTTCTGGATAAGCATCAACTTACATTATTATATCAACCGTCTGAACGGGAAAAACAGCAGGAAGCTTGTATATATACAGACGAGTTGCCTTACAGTACGGTAGATGAAGTGTCTGATGTCGAAAATATTATTGATGAAAGTCAAATCGATTTCGATAATTCCGAAAAACAGAAATTAAAATCTTTGTTAAATGAAATAAAAGAAACAGATGATCTAGTGATAGACGACGATTATAGGGTAACGGTGGCTCTGAAGGACCACACTCCTTATGCGTTCGCACCAAGGCGCTTTGCGTGGGCGGAAAGAGTCCAAATTAGGGAAATCACGGATGATTTACTAGCGCGGGGAATAATAAAACCAAACACCTCGCCATTCTGCACTAGGGTAGTTCCGGTGAGAAAGAAGAATGGAACCTTGCGTCTCTGCGTAGATCTCCGTCCGTTAAACAATAAAGTAGTTAAACAAAAATACCCCTTTCCGTTAATAGAGGATTGTTTAATAAGGATAGGCAACAAAAATGTATTTACTTTGTTGGACTTGAAAGACGGCTCTCACCAAATTAAATTTCATTCGGACTTTACGAAATACTTTGCGTTTACCCCGGACGGACAATTCGAATACATCAGATTGCTATTTGGTTATTGTGAAGCGCCGGCGGAATTTCAAAAACGCATTGTCCATATACTGCAGCTGTTAATCCGACAAGATAAAATTATAGTATACATAGATGACATTTTAATTGCAACTCACACGGTAGAAGAGAATCTTAAAATATTAAAAGAAGTGTTATTACTATTAAAGAAATATGAATTTGAATTAAACTATTGTAAATGCTTATTCTTAAAAAAGAGAATCGAATTTCTAAGTTATATTTTGTCACAGGACGGCATGACGTTGAGTATACGTCATATCGAGGCGGTGAAGTTGTTTCCGCAGCCGGTAAATGTGACAGGGGTTCAACAGTTCCTAGGCCTAACAAATTATTTCAAAAAATTTGTTAAACATTATGCAAGTAAAGCTAAACCGTTAAACGATTTATTAAAAAAATCCGCGCTATTTAATTTTTCGCCAGAATGTATTAAATCCATTGAGTTATTAAAAAAAGAATTAACTAATTACCCGGTGCTTAGACTATACAATCCGACTGCAGAAACTGAGCTGCATACGGACGCGAGTGCTCACGGCTTAGCAGCGATCTTGTTACAAAAGCAAGACAATGGTCATTGGGCGCCTATCGCGTATTACAGTCAGAATACTAATAAGGCGGAGGCCGGATATCACAGTTTTGAACTGGAAATGTTGGCAATGGTCACAGCAATCGAACGTTTTATTTATACTTGTATGGAATTGAATTCACGGTTATTACGGATTGTTACGCCCTTGTTTATGCGGTTAATAAGGCGAATTTGAACCCCTGTGTGGCGAGATGGACCTTGCGTCTCCAGAATTATAAATTCCACTTTAAACACAGAGAAGGCAAACGTATGGCACACGTGGACGCGTTAAGTAGACAGATCGGTTTGATTCGAGCCTTACCATTAGAGCGGTAGTTAGAATTCAAACAGCTCCGTGATCCGCAGTTAAAAGCAATTGCGAATAACTTAGAATATTCGGACAATGAGAAATTTCAGTTGGTTGAAGGCTTAGTTTATAAAAAAGACGCGGACCGGCTTCGCTTTGTGGTGCCGGAAGAAATAATAAATAACGTGATTCGAGCATATCACGATGAACTGGCCCATTGCGGTGCCGAGGAAAGCTTTCATGGGATTGCAGCGAATTACTGGTTCCCTTCGATGCGTAAAAAAATATACGACTATATTTCAAACTGTTTGCCATGTTTGACAGCAAACTTGTCAACACATACAAAAGAAGGAGAAATGCAAATTGAAGAAGAGGAAACCTTGCCATTTTCGACGTTACACGTTGACCATTTTGGACCGCTTCAAGAAACTTCTGACGGATACAAGCACGCATTAGTAGTGGTAGATGCATATACGCGATTTACTTGGTTATTTGCGACTAAATCTACCGGATCGAAAGAAGTAATTAAAATTTTAAGATCATTGTTTGAGATTTTCGGAAATCCTAAAAGATTAGTTTCAGATAGAGGTACAGCCTTCATATCAGAGGAATTTGCATTGTTTATTGAAAAATACCGAATAAAACATCGCCTTGTAGCGGTGGCAGCCCCGTGGGCTAACGGGATAGTAGAAAGAATCAACAGATTCTTAAAAGCGTCGTTAAAAAAACTAATAGAAACTCCGCGTGATTGGAAAGTTCACCTGAATACGATACAATATGTTCTTAACAATACGTTTCATTCAAGCATAAAAATGTCGCCTGCGTAGCTATTTCTAGGTTTTGAGCTGAGAAATCAGTCTGATACTGAAATGGTTGATTTGGTTAATTCTTTGGTAAACATATCTCAGGACCTGATCAACGAGAGACAGAAAAACTATGATATTGCATTAGAGACTTCTAATAAAATTAGACAATATAATAAAACGATATATGATCGTACGCACAAACCTTCCATCTAAATATCAGACCGGTGATTATGTGTTAGTAAGAGATACTCAATTTAGAAAAGATGAAGGCGGAAAGCTCAAACCCAGTTACAGAGGCCCATACATGATATCAAAAGTGTTAAGAAACAACCGATACGTGATACAAGACATACCTGGATTTAATATTACGTCTAAACCATATAATAGTATTTTATCTCCCGATAGAATTAAGCCTTGGGTTAAACCTGTTGTAAATATAGAAGATTAATAAATGTCAAGAAAAGCGAAAAGCGATTTGTCTAGAAGAATTAGTATTAAGTTCCTTGTTAAATATATATGTACAAAAAAAAATAAAAGAGGTACTATGAAAACGCACAAAGAATATGTAAGGCGCCATGTACAACGTATGCGATTAAACTAGCACCTTAACTAGATTATTTTTATAATTAATAAGTTAAGCAATAAAATTGTCACTGGTGATGGGTAAATGGGAAAAGAAAAAAAACCAGTATATTGCGATTATTATTATTATTATTATTATTATTATTATTATTAATATTTGCCGTAACGCCATCGAGATGAATGTCGACGTCAGGATGGTCTGTAAGGAATATTCGAGATTTGCGCATGGCATCAGCTGTTCACGCGTACATACACGTGTCACGCTCATTTTGCGTGACCTGTGTCAAGATAAGTAGCACTCGCTGGTGATCGGCCTTGCCGATTCTTCCCGATCAAGAACCAGCGACTGCCAACAAAACTGCGAGGATTTCATTCATCTGCGAGCAGCCAGGACGGGCGACTCCTAGGCACAGAGAGAAATCTGAGAGCGGCCATCCTATTGTAATTTTTTACGACGGTTTCAGCTGCTGGTTTTAGCCGTATTTCCACAAAAGTGGAACTCAAAGGCCGTTCTACATTAAACGCAAGTCGCAGATCTCGTGGAATTGACCAATTGCAGAGTCAAATCAGCCAATCGACCAACGTGATTGATCAGTTCCACGAGATCTGCGACTTGCGTTTAATGTAGAACGGTCTTTGAGTTCCACTTTTGTGGAAATACGGCTAAAACCAGCGGCTGAAACCGTCGTAAAAAATTACAATAGGATGGCCGCTCTCAGGTTTCTCTCTGCTAGGCAGCTAATACAACCGCGCAACATAGTAGTTATTTCAATTTGTATCAGTGTTAATAAGTATACATGAACTCAGAGACAAAGTGTAGTGCTTTGTTCAGCCCTCAGCCAAATCCTTGTCACTGATTCCTTACAGTATTTTATAGTTTGTCAGGTTTAGCTGCTATCCGTGACATTCGACATGGAAGTCGATAGTGACACGGAGATTTCTCGACCTTCTTCGAATACGGGACACGCCGTCCAGATCACGGGCACAAAACCTCCCCCGTCCAAAGGAGAAGGGAGACGGTCTGTTTCTGCAGCTGGGCCTAGCTGTCAGGATGTTGGAAAACCAGGCCTTAAACGGTCTATAGAGGTTACAATTCCTCCTAGTAAACGATCCAATGCGCCGTTGTCGGACACTCAGAGGTCTCTCTTGGCCAATAAATACAACCTGGACTCCAAGAGTCCTTTTTTGGTACATGTAGAGCGATGCCGCTTGGAGCTCTCTTCTGCAGCCCCGGCGCGGATAGTTCACTAACAAAGTAGTAGAAGCGCAATTAGCGCTCTTGGGTTGGGTAAGAAGCTAAATTCGCTTGTTTGCACTTCGTTTCAATGTGCTTATGATCTTAGGTCTATTGGCAAAAACAAGTTCTCAGTGTGTTTTCCAACAGATGCGAACGCCAACAGGTTCGTCGAGTCCTTCGCACGGGTGACTGAAGAGATCACACCTCACGACACATGGGTCACGTTTGTCCTTAGATTCAGGGTGGTGAGGCAGTTTGTGCTGAGAGGAGTTGACGAAGATGACTCTGCGGAGGAGATTGTTGCTAATATTAAGCCTCCCCCGGGATGGGGTATTTCGTGAGTCCCTCCGTTCGAAGCCGTCCGAATGCAAAGAAGGTGTTCGGCAAAGATGGTACGCCATCGCTGGTAAATACTAGTTGCTATATTTTGAGGTTTAGGTCTCAATTTGTCCCCAAGTCCTGTATATATATGGGGAAGAGGATCTTCTTGTATTCCTATATATACAAAGTACGTAGGTATAGTTTCTGCCAAAAGCTGGGACATACTCTTGTAAGCAGTCGGGTAGTACAGAAAAGATGTGTTGCGAGAAAATCGGGACACTCCAAACGTGAATGTCCTAATTAGTTGCCGGAATGCATTAACTGCATTAGGGCAAAGACCGGGGATACGGGCCATCAGGCCTCGGACTCGAAGTGCCCGGCGTTCGTTAGGCGGAAAGAAATTCATAAGATAATGGCGTATCAAGACCTTCCGTTCGCTGAGGCAGCCGTGGTATATTGCGCACGCGCTCCCCGGGTCGTGGAAACAGCCCGGGTCGCTTTTGCTCCCTTTCACTCAGATTTTGTAGCAGAATAGTCACCGCCATTCTAGGTTTCAATAAAACATCCAAAGCTCTGCCTCAAGACGAAAACAGTCTGACCGAACTGGTAAATACAATATACTACCTAATAGCTCGATAAGTTACATACACATTATCGAACTGTCAGTACACAGCTCTTTTCGTCATAACTTTCTTTTTCTTCTTAGTTATTTTAACGAAACAGATGGCTTACGCCCAAACTGTCAAGATTATTCAATGGAACTGCCGTTCCCTGCCTCGAAAACTTAATGACGCCAGACTACTCTTTCACGAGAGCTGTGCACAAATTGCCGCGTTCGGCGAAACATTCTTAGCTTCATCCTCAATTGCCATGTTTCCTTGCCATGTATCCTCCGATCGCAATCGTTATGGTGGAGGAGTGGCTCTAGCGGTAGCGAAACATCTTAAATTCCAGTTGATCGACAACACATATCTGTTGGACCTCTGCCGTGATAACTCTGTAGAAATTATACCGGCGAAAGTCTATCTCACCGATTCTCAATATCTACATGTCTTTTCCATATACAGTTCTCCTAGAAGCTCTGGTTCCTACACGCATCCTGATTTCTGGAATGTGTTTTTCCAGGCGTGCTTCGCATATGATCCTGCGGTTATATGTGGTGACTTTAACGGCAGAAACCCTCTCTGGTGTAGCGCTTCCTCCTCCTGCAACATTGAAGGAAGTAGGATCGAGTTGGCCGTCACCAACTCCTCGTTTGCTCTTTTAAATGACGGCAGCTATACCTGGTCTTCTTTGAACCTCTCACGTAGATCGGCTATTGATCTCACTGTGGTATCTCGCAACCTTCTTCCAAACTGTCAGTGGGAGGTGATCGGTTTTCACTACGGAAGTGACCACTACCCAGTTCTTACTAGTGTTAACAACAGGTTTTACGGCAAAATCCCTTGTCGCCCTTAAGTAGTTAAGATATAGGGTTTCTAAATAAAGTGTAGGCATCGCGGGGGGTGAGGGGGATAGAGGGTTATCGGGGAGGGGAGGGGGTAACCGCGGGGAGTGGAGGGGAGGGTAACCGCGCGAGGGAGGTGGAGGGGGAAGGAGGACTCAATGTAAGCCTTTCTGTGAAAAACCGCAAGAGGAGGGGGAAGGAGGAGTCAATGGAAACATATTCGTAATAATGAGAGCAGGACTTGGGTGTTGTGGATGAGATAACGTAGGAGTGTGGGTGGTGTCGNCGGAGCGTTGTTATCGGCTCCACCGGAATTAGCCAATTATCTGCGAGCCGTAAAAATGGAGCGTGCAATATTCGACGCGAGTTATATTTATTTAAGATAGTGGTTACGCCAATGGTTGTAACGTGTTCGAACGTGTTCGTGTGTGTTCAAGGTCGATCGGTTGATGACGTCATCGTTAAAATAATAGCACCTCTCAATTATAGTTCTAAATTGCGCAGTAAAATAAATAAATTCCGAAAAAAACCGCAAGAATGTTGATGACGTCATCGCTAAAAATAGAACTCAAACAGGTTCGAACGTGTTCAAGGTCGTTTGGGACGATGACGTCATCGCTAAAATATAAATTGCGCAGTAAAACACAATAATTCCGAGAAAAACCGCAAATTTCCCGGAAGCGGTCGCGTCAAAAAATAAATAGCGCGCAGTTTGCAATTGCGCAGGAAATAAATAAGAAATTCCGAGAAATACCGCAATTTCCCGGAAAACAAATAATTCCGAGAAAAACCACAATTTCCCGGAAATAAATAATTCCGAGAAAAACCGCAATTTCCTGGAAGTGAGCCTGTTCTTATCGCCCTAAGCGATCAACCGCTTCCGGTTTGATGACGCACTTCCCGCGATAACGCAAAACCGTTGCGTACCGGATGTGGTGTTTTTGAAACGCAATTTCAAACCTAAAGATTTCGAGGAAAGATAAGGATTGAAATAAAAAGACGCCTCGAGGTTGGGAGCGAGTCACAAATCATTTTGATCGCAAGTTGTATAGATAACAAGTTGTTGTTGTTAAATATGTATAATAGATCGAACACGACGCGCATTTTAAACCTATCGGTTGAGGAATTGAAAAACATTCCAAAAAGGATTCTTTTAGAAGTGTTCGATAATCACGTGGAGTTTTTGTGGGATCGACTGCCCAAGCATTTGAAAGAAGATCCTGAGGTGCAGCTCTATCGTAGATGTCTCGAGCATTACAATCAACCGGGAGATTACGATCACATTGACGGACCTGCTCCGCTGAAAAAATATTGTCGCGCGTGTATTGCGAAAGCCAAGATGGAAAATCAACAATGAATCGGATCAGACAACCGAAATTGCTTCAGTTCCTAGCTGCGAAAACTGTAGCAAAACACGTAGACGAGTACATTAAAATACACAATCTTGAAATTCCTAAAGTGTGCAAGGACGCAATACGAGAGATCTGGTTCGATGTAAAGCTCTATCGCTACGATCGCGANATACATTGGTTATCGGTGCATGATCTACCTGAGGAACAAATATGGGAAGNGGAAAACAATTTCGACGAAGAGGACTTTAAAATCGTGCAACTATCCGCGCTCGCAATCAAAGAATACGATTGGCTTCCAAGATATGTTGAGACAGTTAATCACATCGAAATCGCATACATAGAGTTTAGAACAAGTTGCGCGGATCTGAAACATCTGTCTCGCTTGTGCATTCGATGCGCGTTGCGAGTGTGGGAGTGGGGTAAACAACAACATCGGTACAAGTGGTTGCAGAATACGTGGGTAAAAGTAACCGGACATCAAATGATCGAAGACGCAGACTTCATGACAGATGTTATATGGAATTCACAGAGCGATGGTGTTCTAACTGCTACAGACGACCGTTGTTTGTTTTGTATACAAAGGACGATTGTTACTGGAACACCGAGTGGCACAAGGATACATCCCCTGATGATTATGACTATGAGCAACTAATAGATGAAAAGATAAAAAACGAAAATTGAATCCAACAAATATATACGATCCAATAATACTATCGTGAGTAAACAATTATATACGAGTATAAGCGAAGACAACAACATGAACGATCGCGAACCGCTCGAAGAAGAGACCGCGCTCCTCGACGCGTTAAACGATTACATCTCGTGGGAGGAACGGTGCGACGAACGTCTAGAGACACTGAGAGAAGAGTGCCGTAGAAAACGCCCGCGATTATCCACAGGTGTGATAAGTTGGCACGTCGCTCGTATCGCGCGACTCGAAAGTCTGCGCGCGGCCCTTCGCGAACGGTTCGCGCACGTCGGTGCGGGCGTTGAGAGTGCGGGACTCGCATGGATCGAAGTCGAGACGGCGTTTAAAAATCGTTTGGTGACCGGTATCGTGGTGAACAAGTCGTTCATCGAGCCCCGTCGCTTTCTCGAAGCC
>NW_018023004.1:0-2148 GCF_002006095.1 Pseudomyrmex gracilis | reverse complement strand
AGCTGCGAGCACATAGACATCGGATACAGATCTCACAGAGGTGAGAACTGTGTGCAGTGGTTTGTAAACGAACTGCACGATCTCGCGAAACGTGCGAAGACCTTGTTCGCAACAAATGTACCCATGGCGAATCTCACACCGGCGGAGCTCGAGCGGTTTAGGAACGCCGAGTGTTGCCACGTCTGCGAACGACCGTTCGAGCGAGATGACACGAGAGTGCGCGATCACTGTCATCTGACGAGACGCTTCAGAGGACCCGCGCACTCCGCGTGCAATCTGAATTACAAACAGGTCTATGTTGTTCCCGTTGTGTTCCACAACCTATCAGGATACGACGCGTATTTTATTATCAAGGATGTGGCCAATGCTTTCGAGGGTGAGATCAACGTGCTGCCTGTGACAAAAGAGACCTACATATTGTTCACGAAACATGTGAGCAGTACTCGTGATGAAGACAATCAGAAGTGTGTGCAACTGCGGTTCATCGATTCGTACAAATTTCTGAGCACAAGCTTAGAAAAGCTCGCGTCCTATCTCGACAAGAGCGAACTGCGAGTGACTCGAACGGAATTCAGCGATCTCTCCACCGAGGACTTCGAACTGCTCACGCGAAAAGGTGTGTTTCCATACGAATATGTGGACAGCGTTGACAAATTGTTGGAAACAAGTTTGCCGCCGCGCGAGGCGTTTTACAGTTCGCTGACTGGTGAGACTGTGACGGAGAGCGAGTACGCGCACGCGACGAACGTCTGGCAACGATTCAACATCGACAATTTGGGATCGTACAGCGACCTGTATCTGAAGACAGACGTACTTTTGCTNGCTGATGTATTCGAAAACTTCCGTCGCGAGTGCCTCGCGAGTTACGGATTGGATCCCGCGCACTACTACACGTTGCCGGGATATACATGAGACGCTATGTTGAAGCACACTCGTGTGACGTTCGAGCTGTTGACTGACATCGATATGGTGATGTTCGTGGAACGTGGTATACGCGGTGGTTTGAGTCAATGTTCGAACAGATACGCCCGCGCCAACAACAGGTACGCGCAATCGTACGATCCATCCGAACCGACGTCGTATCTGATGTACCACGACGTTAACAATCTCTACGGATGGGCGATGTGTCAACCGCTTCCATATGGTAACTTTGCGTGGGTGGAGAACGCAGACGAGTTCGATGTGACAACGGTCGCCGCGGACAGCGACGTTGGCTACATACTGGAGGTTGATCTAACGTATCCGAAAGAACTGCACGACGCGCACAGAGATCTACCCTTTTGTCCAACACGTGAGGAGCCGCCTGGTAAACATGGAAAAAATAATGTCAAACTGCTCGCTACATAGTTCAACGAGAAGCGATATGTAATTCACTACCTCAACCTGCAGCAGTGTCTACGACACGGGCTTCGTCTGACGCGAATACATCGAGTACTGCGGTTCTCGCAATCGCCTTGGCTGCGCGGATACATCGAACTGAATACCCGATTCCGCGCGAACGCCACCAACGAGTTTGCAAAAAATCTTTATAAACTCATGAACAACGCGGTGTTTGGCAAGACAATGGAGAACGTGCGCAAGTACACCGACGTACGACTCGTTACAAAATGGGAAGGACGATGCGGTGCGGAGGCGCTCATTGCAAAACCAAACTTCCACAGCCGCAGCGTGTTCGCTGAAGATTTAGTGGCCATAGAACTGCGTCGTCTGGAAGTTTTATTCAACAAACCGTTGTACGTTGGTATGTACATACTCGACATATCAAAGACCTGTTTATACGAATTCCATTACGGCTACATGGCGCCGTTGTACGGTTACGATTGCAAGATCCTNTACACCGATACCGACAGTTTGATATACCACATAAAGTGCGAGGATGTGTACGAGGATGTGAAGCGCGATATCGCTCGCTTCGATACAAGCGACTATCGAGCGGACAATTCGTACAACATGCCTCGCGCAAACAAGAAAGTACCGGGACTTATGAAGGATGAGAACAACGGCGCTGTTATGACGGAGTTTGTGGGTTTGCGCGCGAAGATGTACGCGACCCGAGTGGGCGACAGCAAGTGCACGAAGAAGGTGAAAGGTGTGAAGAGAAGCGTCGTCGCGAGAACGATCACCTTTGACGATTACGTGCAATGTCTG
>NW_018023003.1:0-15962 GCF_002006095.1 Pseudomyrmex gracilis | reverse complement strand
ACGGTGAACATACCAAGAAAATCACTATTCAAGCTTAGAATGGCGTATGGACTATCTTGAGTCGGTCCTTTGAGCCACATATGCACCAAACCAATGCTGAACGGCATAACCGTAATGACGCGTGGGATAATATTGTTGGGATGTGTAATGGAATAAACGATTGCAAATTACGAATTCTATGTCGTTTTGGCTATGTGGTACGTATATATTTAATTGTGTTACGCAGCACTAACTTAATATGACATGATACAAAAGATAATTTCACATATCAAGTACAATTGTTGTTACAATACATACATATTCTATATATATATATATACGTAATATTGTCTGTCTATGTTTTATTTTGCTTAGTGAAGTATTGTATCAAAAATTTATCCGATTAAGGAATCAAAAATATGTGTATTGTTTGTATAATCTTCCTAGTATAAACAATAATTTTATATTGAATATGATATACAGAGCAGTGCTTAAAACTAAGATTTTTGTGTGAGCACCAATTTATATATCCTATTTAATATAAAAGAAACTAATTATTTGAATATTATTTTGAAAATAAATTTCTTTTTCACAAGTATATGTACCTTGTGTAAAAAACATGTTTGTTTCAATTTTAGATAAATGAAGAAATGGGTTGTGTCAATAGCAGGACAGATGATAAGCCAAATATCTTTCAAGTAATAAATATAGACGATGATGGTAATTTTATTTCTCCTGGACATTTGGAAGTTACTGAAGTAGATATTATATTGCATCAGAATGGCAAACAGCCAATCAAGTGGCCATTGCGCTGTTTGCGACGATATGGATATGATTTGGAAGGATTGTTCAGTTTTGAATCTGGAAGACGTTGTCCCACAGGCTCTGGCATATATGCTTTCAAGTGTGAAAGGGCAGAAGATTTGTTCAATCTTGTTCAAACAAAAATTCAAGTTTGTATCAATATAAAGAAAAGCTCTTTATATATTAATAATATAATGTATAAAAACAAGTTTGTTTGCTTTTTTGTCTATTAACAGATACGCAATAATGGAGAAAACGCATTATCAAGAGATGTTCTGGTTGGATCACACCCCACAGCAGTAACACGAGTAGCTATACCACTTGAGCCTAGTTACTTGGATCCAACTCATAACAATCGCACAAGTTCTAGACTTATTCATAATCAACAGAATGGTAGAGTAAACAATCTTGCAAGCAATAGTGGCCTTTCATCACCCCAAGGAACCTCATCCTCTCCATCTTCTATGTTTCCACCGCCACTACCGAGTGTTTCTCATTCTTTCTCTCTTTATGTCAATGAAGAGATTTTGTCATCTATTCCTATGGAAATGGAACACAACAATAACAAAAGCCTCAGAAGAGCAACACAAAGGTAAGTATTTCAACACAATTAAAAGACCAACTAGATAAAAATACGATATTATATTATTAACACTAGTTTTTATCATTGCAGGTCGTTGCAGAACAATATTACGATTGACGCAACGTCTAACAATGGACTCGCGGAAGTGGAATCAATAGTCACTCAGCGAAATACGGACACCACTAGCAATAATCCATCACGACAGGCAGCTTACATGAACATAGATATCTGCAATGAAAATAATCTGATCTCGCCGAGTTCTCCCGAAACAACTCGATTTAAAGAAGAAACCAACGCCGAATTGACACATCAATATATCAACGTAAATCTTGGACAAAAGCAAGTAGAAAACGTTGCAGTCAAACCATATCCACCTCCAATGTTCGTTATGAATGCGGAAGAAAATTCTAGGCATTGCTATGCTAATCTGGAAGCAAGTGAAATTGAGAGTCTGAGAAAAAGATTCTCCGGCGTGTCGGTTTCTGAGAAATCGCCCATTTTAGCTCCTCCTACACCGACGTGTTGTCCAAATCGGGAAATGAATTATGCCGTCCTGGATCTGGACTCGCCTATCGATGCATCGGACAACACTATCGGTTCCGCGCCGTCTTCTCCTAAGTCTCAGAACAAGCCGCAAAAAGGCTATGCTACAATAGACTTTAATAAAACGGCAGCTCTCTTGCATTCCGTCAATCCCAATCTTGTGAACGATAACGAAGGTTCCAGAAAGACTCGTCATAATTCTACAATAAATGATCTTGAAGCTCTCACTGCAGACACAATTCATCAGTAAGTGATATATTTCATATACAAATGAGATTTCTATATTATGTTTTTTGACGTAGAAAAATTAAGTTTTAATCGTTTCTTTGTAACGTATCGAAGAAACTTTATAGTAGTCTCGATAACTGACCAACATATATTATTTCTAGTGTATAAATTTTTACATGTTTTTTTTTAAACATATTTTATCAGAGCTAGCAGTATTCGTAAGTAGTATAGTATTTTTGAAAGTTTCCTTTTTTCGAAATGAGACAGAGAAACTGTTGTTGACACCACAAAATGTATAGAGAGAGATGTAAAGTTTATAATACTTTACAACAAATTTTATATTTAGCATGTTACAGTGTAACGTAAGAACACGTTTGAGGCTAAAGTTTTCTACTCTGTTTCTGTAAATATCGTGCAAATCAATTCTTTCGCTAGGAAGAAGATAGAAAGAAAGAGAGAAAATGTATGGTCAAATTGAACTGTTAATTCATAACGCGAGGTCAGTTTCTTCTCTTAAGAGCGTAAGAATAATTTAGATTAGGTGAGATTGTTCTTCCTACAAGTCAATCAGCAGCAGTTAAACAAGCTGGTTAAACAATGGTGCAATACATCTAAGATGTGTAAGTAAGCACAAATCTCTGTTTATGAGTAACCTCATGTATTTTATGTATACATATATAATATATATATATATATAATCTGTGAATTATTTTTATAATTTATTATAAGAAAAAGATGAAATTTGAACCAAAAACATTACATATGAATGCATGTTTTATATTACCAATATATGTTTTATATTACTAATATGTATATATTTATATATGATAGTGATAGGATACACATAAAATTTCTTGACACACGCCTATACGCTTAAGAAAGACAAGCGCATTTATGTGCGAAATATGCACATAAATCGAAAAATATATAGAAAATAATACAAAGAAACATATATATTTACACGCATTGTATTAGCATCTTTTTAGTACCTTGCATTTCAGTTTTTATTAAGTGACATAAAGCAAGCTATGATACATTTACGAATTTTGTTTTGGAAGTCATATCAATGATGTTACAATTCAAGTTGATTGCGAGAGTGTCGACAAGTCTTAAGTTCTTTTTGCAATATTTTCTACATATATCATTTTAATGTTTTATTATACTTTGTTATGTAGAAAGATTATATAGCAAAATAGTTTAAGCTCGCACGGACGACGAACGATATATAACATATATTATAACTTAGAAATGACGTTCTAGGGTACATGTGTCTTCTCTTAATACTTCCACGAAATACGATTAAATATATTTTCAAGAGACTGAATATTATATAAATCGTGAAGTAACATGTGTAAGCAAGCGAAAAATAAACGAACAATTTTGAATTAACGATAACGTTATATATAAATAAAATAAAAAAAAAACAGCTACAAAAAAAAAGAATTATAATTCTTCAGAATTTAATATTTTTCAATTAAATCTATACTAGATGTAAGGTTTCTCTGATTTTTTGATATTCGATACTTTTCTAAAATGATTAACCCGTCTTGCATAGAGACTTTAGAAACATTGTTAAAAGAAAAAAATTTAAATTGTTATACATATATATTTACTCTGTTGTCTATTTAATGGAATCTGTTTTATTTTAATGTTAATTTTGTTATATAAATGCTTCATAACTGAATATTTTATGGTTACGTGATTGATTTTGATTTACATATATCAAAAACTAGTTTTCGCAAACTTGTGTTTGTACATACTTGAGATACAACGAAAGAGATTAATGATATAAAATTACAAAATACGCGTGATAAAAATTTATAAATACGCGAAAAATTGTAAAATATGCTAATATGGCAGTGATATGAAACATGTTTCACAAAACACCAAGAGGCACGTACCTCATGCCAAATATAATATAGAGAGAAAAAAGGAAGAGAGAGAAAGAGAGAGAGAAGTATGTTTATGTATGTGTGTTTTATTTAGGAAGATCCTACACTTTGTTTTTATCTTGTTTCAATATACATACATATGAAAGAAGAAGCTTAAATATGAGACATTTATTTTTACACAATGTCTTCTTTTAATTGTACACCTGGATTGTATATTTTTACTTTGTAATTCTAATACAGTCTGTTTCTGATATTATGTAATATACTTTATAAAGAAAATAATTTAAAATTTATTTCTTGTGCTTTTCGATATACATCAATATAAACATGTTCTTATTTTATTCAATTTTGCTTCGTTTAGATTTATGTATCAATTTTATATAAGATATACAATATACACTACAACGCTTATAAATATAAATATCATATAATATCTTGTTTTTTTTCTATTAATCCCTATTTAAATAAGTAAATAAAATGTACTAATAATGTGAAAACAATGACGGTAAGACTTGGGGATAAATAGGGAAAACAAAACAACTCAAGTTGTCACAATAACAACGTAAAGATTTATTTGTATAAAATTTTTCTCTTGGGAGAAACGATATTTTACAAATTTCAAATCATAAAAAACGATAGTTGTAATTTTCCAAATTAAAGAGTCTGTTCATTAACCGCAAACTGATTGAATTTAATGAATAAAAACTCTTTAAGTATACTATGATATCTACAGTTGAGATTTAACAACTTTTATCCTATACGTGCACAACGCCCGTATAATTTCTCACAAGTATTAGAGTATATCTTATATTGAGCAATAATTGCGTTTTGTACGTACTCTTTAATAACTTTTAAGCAATTAGTACACAAACGCCAAGTATCAAGAGCAAATTGAAGAATTCCATCAAATCAGGCGGCGAGTTGCCGACGTCTGGTCAACTCGTGATCGATAAGGAGCGAGATGTCAGGATGACGGCGTAAAATGGTCTCGCAATAGTGCATAGTCTGACTGGGATCGGCACCTGCTTTCAGCAGTATCTTAACGGTATTGACAAATCCGCTCTCAGCGGCTACTTGTAATGCCGTCAACCCGTCAATGTTGATCTTCTCCAATTGAGCTAAAGGTGAAGTGACTAACAACGACACCGTCTGATGAAAGCCTCTCGCTGACGCTAAGTGTAATGGAGTATTTCCACGAGCGTCTTGCGCACCAGGATCCTCACCGTGTTCCAGCAGTTTTGTCACTATATCTATGTGATTTTTCCGCGATGTTATGTGCAACGGAGTTTCACCGTAACGCGATGTGATACCTGTGGGCGTGTGCGGTATCAGTAATGTTGCCGTGTTCAACGCGCCGCATTCCAGACTCTCGTGCAACGGTGTTTCTCCACGGTCGTTTTTCAAAGCGGTATCCGCACCGGCGGCCAGGAGTATCTCGATCAGCGACTCGATGTCGGTCTTACGATTATTATCTGCGAAATCAATAAAATAATAGTTTTTTATCGAAAATGATTGATTATAAACAATTTATATAATCAATTACAATCTTATATAATCAATACCAAAAATAGTTGATGACGCCAGAATGTGCAAAGCACTTCGGCCTTGGTGATCTTTGGCATTAACGGGTCCAGTTTCTGCCAGTAGCTTTAGAATTTTCAGAGCGGCATCGAAATTGTGATGGAAGGATTTTAAGGGCGTGTGTGCCAGTTGGCGGGAGAGCACGTGCAGCGCGGTTGATCCGCTGCCTGCTTCCTTCACACCTGGCGGACACCCGTGTTTCAAGAGATCTTCCACAAATTTCAACACATCGCCCGGTCCACCGTTCAGAATTACTTTATGAAGTGCCGTTTCACCTCGTGGCGAACGCACAGCTGGATTACATCCACTTGCCAATAATAAACTGTATATAATAGAAAGTAAACACAAATAAAAATCTTTCTCTGTTTTGATAAATTTTAATACAAACTTTAAGAAAAAAAAATTTATACGATGATCTTATTATTTAAATGAATATAATTTCCTCTGCAACAAAAATTCTACCTGAGCATAGGTAGACAATGATTTGCCGCTGCTATTAATAAGGGTGGATCTCCCGATACATTCCAATCCGGTTCGTCCAGGTTTTGCACAGAGCCGGAGGCAATCAACGCCGAGACACGCTTTACGTTTCCCGAACGCACGGCGTCGTAGAACGAGTCACTGTCTTGTTGACTTATAATGTCCCTCTCAGTTTTATTCTGTTTCTCGGTTGTCCTTAAATCAAGTTTTACCACGTTTTCGCAGCAAGTTTGCACGTCTTCCGCCGTGCGATCTTGCAAGTTTCTTGCGATATTATCACGCTGCTGTTCTTGACCGCGAATCTCCAACGTACTCTGATTTCTTTGGTCCTGTTCCTTTTTCGCGCTGCACACGGATGCATTTTCCAATGTGACATTACTCGCTACCGAGGTCGAAGTAATTTTCTTCTCCTTCTGCTTATCGCATATCAAAAAAGACTGTTTATTTTCCGATTTGTTTATTTGCCAAGTATTGTTTATCGAATCCGCACAAGTGTCGATATTTGTTTCATTTTTGCATTCCTCATTCATATCCATCGTCTTGCACGTCTCTTTGTCCTTGAGCGCGTTTAAATCTTCGTCAATTAATTCACCGGGTGGAACGTGACCGACTTCTGTGGAAGGTATCGGAAGTTCTTCGTAAGACAAATCGCTTGTTACACTGGCTCGTGACGCCGACGATGAAGACAACGATGACAACGACGACGTCTTCTCCATATCGGTAGCAGTGACCGAATTAACTCGATTGTTGTTGGAACAAGTTGTCGTAAAATCACGCGACGTGTTCTGCTGTTCGGTCATCACTTCGTACGCAGAAGCCATAGCGCACTTTAATTGGCCCCGATTAATGTGCTAACACAATTGACTTACCACTTTGACGCGAAACGACACTCTTGCGTTAATTAGTCCGCAAAAATTTGATTTAATATTACACCCGTTTCGAAAAGTAACGGATTGTGGTACAACAATATTCGCGTTGTAGTAAAAAAAAAAAAAACAAAAAGAGCACACGTATAAAAGGGATAAACAAAAGAAAAAAAAAAGAATTTGAAGAGAATAATCGCAGCGCAAGCAAGGGAGAACGTTCCCGTTCTTTTTACGACGCCTTACTGTGTCGTGACTCCATCGTGCCTGCATCGACTTATTTCTTTTTTTCTTTTCTTCTTCTTCAACTCCCTCCACTTCTTTATGTTGCCTCCCATGTAGCTGCAGTGTGTTTCGCCTTCACATTTGTTGCCTACGGCCTACCCCACTTTACTGACTTGCTTTTTAATACTTCTTGGCAAGTCATAGGCGTCGAATCACATTCACATTTGTTCTGAATTTGAGAATTAACGTATACGCTCATCGAATTCGATTCGTACAAATCATTTTGTTTTATTTTACAATCCCCCCCCCCAAAAAAAATATGCGTAGCATCGATGCAAATAACGTTTAAAAACATTAAAAACAAATTATTCCGATGGTGAAAAAATTAAGATGTCGAAGAGACGAATTTTTTTCGTGAATTATATTTCGTTGTCGAAAAAGCAGCGGAAATTTTTGCATTTTCGAAACTGTCAGCGGAATTTCAGCTGAAATGCACAAAAAATAAACTCGAAACAATCGCAAACAGAACGACAACATCATTTGCTGCTACGCCCGTTAAACTCGCTGCCGCTTCGCACAAGTTCAAAGACGCAAAAAACTTGACGCTAAGACGCGATCGGACACGCGATGTACACGTACAAACGAGAAAAAGAAAGAACCACATGCGTTCAATATGTGTGGGAACATGAAATTTTAGTGGAAGATGATGAGATATGAATATCGACAGAATGTGTATACACACACGATAAAAATTAATACGTCTACGTACCTGTAAAACTATTTTATTGAACATCTCAACTTACAGCAACTCAAAAACGCACAATAAGAACACAATAAACCTTTTAAAACAATGTTGTTAAAGAGATTATCTCTTCTTATTGTATAAAATGCATACTCCCATGCAGGAAAGTTAATGATCTTTTTAATATTATACTATATAGACTCATATTCTTAATTAGTTAGTAATTGATAAAGCCTTTGAAATAAAAAAAAGTCGCAACTTCTTTAAATTACTAAATCAAGAATCTGTTGTCGAGCGTTGATTAATTCACATCCACTGAAACGAAAATTTTTTATGTATCACGTTATCTCTAATATGTGACGAAACCATGTGTCGCTATTAGAAAGTATTATATGAGATTCTTACGTTTATCTGCTTCGTGATCTAGAGCCCGATCGAGATTTTGACTTGCTTCGATCTCTAGAATTAGATCTTCCTTTCTTGCGATATTTGTCTCTGGCACTTCTACTATACGATTGGCTACGCCGTGGTGAGCGAGACCGCGATCGCGATCTTGAGCAGGAACGTGAGCGCGATCGAGATCGTGATTTTGATTTGGATCTTGAACGTGACCACCTAAAGTCAAAACAATAGTAAATAAATATTAAAATAATGACCGTGCACATAGTTTTGCCTGCCTACTGTTGCCAAATAAAGTTTATTCAACATTTCGATATGTAAATATCTTTCTATCTTTTTTTTCTTTTTTTACAATTCATGCAAGCTTATACGTAATAGCGTAACACAAATTTGCTTGTCATATTGTATGTACATGTACAAATTAGTTTTTAATTTTTTTTGTAAAATTTATCATTTTTTTACTTTCAAAATTTAATCAACGAAGTATACACGTCGTTGTTGTCGATTATCTGTTTATTGATCAGATTATAAATTCCGTCTTTGCAAAAAGACGACTTTTTTGACGACTTGGAAAGTGATGCAATCAATCAAGCCATTTCAAATACCAATTTGTACATCCAATAGTTGGAATTTACTTGACCATCATAAATAGTAATTAATTATCACGTGGAAAATATACATATTTGATTGTTCTACTTATGTGCAATTTTTTTTTTTTTCTAGCTGCGTTTATAGTAGACAATCGTGGAGCAGTATGGCTATGCCGGAAGAAAACGCTTTATAAAAATCATGAAAGGATCAGAGATAAGAGGATAAAGATGTGGTTAGAAATATAAATATTACTGAAAGTTTATCTTTTACAGTAACCAAGACGACGACGACAACGACGATGAAGACGAAGACGACGATGACGACAACGACGGCGGCGACGGCGGCGACGACGACGACGGTGATTACAGCAGCGACGACGACGACGATGACGACGAGAACAACGACGATGACGACGATAACAACGACGACAGCCAGTAGAAATCGCGGATAGTTGAATTAGAAGTAGCGGAAATGTGCGTAAATCTCTGCGATGATCTCTGAGGGTGATAATCACTGGGTAGCGGATCGGTATTATTTGCAGTAATGCGCAGACACCTTGTATCAGGGCGCTATTTGTCGAGTTTTTCTCGCTCGCAGAACGTGCAGAGCAACGTAGATGGCAGATGCTCTATGCTGAAACTACGATGCACGATGTGTCACAAATGTGAACCCAAGGCGAATCTCGCGTAACAATGTCGGGTACCAACACACATTTCTTATGCCGTACACGCTCAGCCGCAACTCCTATAAATAATGGGTAGTATTACGTTGGCCGACATATAATACACTTATTACACTTATACTTTATTGTTTGCAGAAATGTTTCTTTTTTCTAATCGTTATTATTTATTTGAATTACGATTCTTATCACGTGCATTTAAATAAGAGAGAGACACCTTTTTTGTATATGCACAACTGCAATATAAAAGTTCATACAATATTCGTAATTTTAATTATTTAAAACAAGTATGTAATAAGTAAATTAAATGAACAATGCAAACACTTTTACTGTGCAAATTTGCTTAAATGTTTTCTTTTTCTTGCTTTATTCTTTATGCTTTTTTCTTATTATATATATAAATATATACATATGTATAAAAGATACTTAAGCACTCATATCTTATTTCACACAATAGCTACGATAGAAAGCCATGTCTTTCTGTAACTATATAATTTTATCTTCCAATCTTACAAAAATAATTACTGAGTATATATACAAAAACTTAAGAATACAAATTTAATATATATAATATGTAATATATTTTTATTATAAATCATTTAAATAAGATTCTTGTGTGCATAAATATGATTAAAATGTTTACTCTATAGTATATAAGTTTTTACTATAGAATATGTATATAAAGTATCAAAGCAATCAAATAATTTACTTTTGATTAAAGACTAATATCCAAGACTCACCTTCTTCTATGTGAACTTCTACGGCGATGACAGTCTCTGGCATAATGACCCTTTTCACCACACTCATAACATCTATCATCTGGATGAAAAGGTCTTCCACTTCCTCTTCTGAAACCTCTGTCTCTTTGTAATTTCTTTCCATTCGATAGTTCCACACGGATACGTCTTCCACACAGAAAACGACCATCTAGTCCTCTTACTGCGTCTTCAGCATCTCGGGGATCTTCAAATTCAACAAAGGCAAATCCAGGAGGGTTTCGGGCAACCCAAACATTTTGCAATGGTCCATAATAAGAAAAAGCATCCTCCAATGCTTGTTTACTAGCACTGCTTCCCAAGTCTCCCACATAGACTTTGCCATCAGAGGGATAACGTGATATCTAGTATGGATTGAAAAAATAAAATGCAGAAACGTATGTGAGAGACACGCATTTTTCTTCTCGCTCACTCATTCACTCACACAAACCCATTCGTTCGATCTCGTTTCTCTCTCTTTCTCTCATTAATAATCAAAATTTTAGTACCTTGCTCATTTTGCTCGACCTGCAGATTTCTTTCCTCGTGAAATGTACAAAAGCCACTGAAATCGCGTATTAATTTTTTTTCAGAAATATTATATTAACTTTTTTTATCTGAGTGATTTGAGAAACAAATAACATCAATACATTCTGTTACCTGACAAATTAATATATTTTTAGATATAAGGTTTCCAATATCGCGTTTATATCACGATATATTTATCCGTTTACACCACATAGCCCATTAATAACGAGCAAAATATCCGTTTCGTGATATTTAATTTTCGATCAATTCTCAAAGTCCGGCAGCTGCCGTGTTAAGCCGAATACTCATTTAGCGAACAAATATCAGACAAACAGCACCGAATGCAAAACATTTGATTGGTCGATTGACCGAATTGATAGCCAAATGCTATTGGCTAATTTCGCGTTCACTCGATGTTGTTCGTCACATGAATATCCGACTTTATACGATAGAGCCTTTACCTTGACCATAGACGTAGAATATATAGACTGCGCGTTTGGCCGAAAAAATGTCTTCATGGTTGACAGAGACAACGTACTTTGAACAGTAACTCTCTCTCTCTGTCTATTAATGTCTCTGTGGTGGAATCAGGGCCTACTGTTTCATTACCGCTTTTAATCTGCCATCACTCCTTAATCTCTTTCATTCTTCTTCACCCCCACTATTTTTCTATCCCCACTCTTTTGCACTACTATTCTATCAATCAGCGAAGACTCCTCTTTCCCCCACTACTTCGCTAGACAAAGATGAAGCTACTGATCAACACCAGCTGTCTCTCTCAACGTTGAGGACATTTTCTTAACATGGCAAAGGTAGGGGACGCGCAGTCTATACATTCTACGTCTATGACCTTGACTCAACTTTTGAGACATAAAAGCTGTTCTCTTGACACAACTCTCTTCTGTTTCTCTCACTCTAGTACGAGTTGCTGCGCAATGGGCAACACGCCGGAACAGTTGGAATGGCTCTTTTACAATCATTAATCAATAACGTCACAACAAGCGTCTTATCGAAGCAACTATTTAAAATGCTACGTCGATAACAACGCGAGTTAGTAATTAAAGATGATAAATTAGTAAGAAAATAACGATATAATAATTATTATACATGTTCTTTTTTTTTACAAAAAACCCGTTTCTAAAAATCATCACCATCGCAACAACGCGCGAAAAATGAAAAACATTGCTGGCGGCTTTCTCAAGTTCTTACTCCAAAAACTAACAATTTTGTTACACGTCAACAGATATTACACGATAAAATAATTATTTGTTCTACGTATATACATGATATATATATATATATATATATATATATATATANATAAATTTTTAATAATTAATTTATATATATCCAAAATAAAAAGTATGAATATATCGAGGATGACGAACAAAACGCAGAATTGTGTGTTGCGCGAGTATTAATTAATAGATATTTATTACCTTTAGAAACTACTTTATTTCGACCAATTATTGATTATTTTCAATTTATATAATTTTATTTTATCACGTATATATTCTTTTTTATTATAATAGATACATTATAAATGATATATATTAATTAAATGTATATCATTTATCATCTGAAAACTACGAAGTGTTTGTGTTCAATGTGACTTATATATTGCCCTGTGCACTTATAAATTGCCTTAAGCTATTACGTATATGTACAACATCATCAATTACTGATTAATGTGATCAAAGTCAATTTTTTTCTACGTATTTCAGACGTACCTTTCTCAAGAGATGAATAATTGAACAACAAAAAAAAAACATTGATAATAATGTAATTTGCATAGAACAACAACCTTATTAGATATTCCTAAACGATTATATGCGATATTGGATGGACGTCTAATAAAAAAAAAATGTGTCGACTTCTATTCTGCGTGGTAATAGTTAATAAAAATAATGATATTATAAATAATATTCTGGCAATTTTTGACAGGCATTTGTCAATTTGAACTGTAAATAAACTTTACACATATATGTATGCGTGTGTACATGCACATATCTATGTATACATAACTAACGAAATGCTAATAAATGTACACAATGAAGATCTTTTACCGTTCAGTTTGCTCTCGACTGAAAGAAGAAGCTAATCTTGTGATTCATTCACGTTTGTTAGTGCGTACGTGCACAGGAATATGCATCGTTATGCATTTGTAATTCAAGTGCTAAAGGCCAAAAAGAACAAAAACAGAATTTTCTTAGAAAAACTTTAATTGCTGCAATTTTCCTTAATAGCAAAACATTGAAAAAACAAAATACTGTACTAATACTAAATGTAAGATTAGTTTTATAACTGCTTTTTAATGTAGAATAAAGATTTTTATCTATTATAATGCGATAAATTTCACTGTGATTATAATAATGTCGCTATTAAACGTCACGATTTCAAGATCAGATTTTTTACAGAAATTTATGACTAGTTTGGGTAAAAAAAATACTTATTTAGGTCACGCTAATTATAAATTAGTAGCAAGAGATTGACGTAAAATTATTTCTCGAAAACTATTTGATATTATTATTTTTGAAATTATTATCTTATATTTGATATTATTATCTTCTTTATTACACATAAATTATGTAATAATTATGTTTTGTCTCTTTTCTTTTTTACTATCACACATAAAATCTTTGTTTTTTTAAGATACCAAAAGAAAGAAACAGTGTAACATTAAATAACATTTATAATACACAGATAACAACAACAAGTTTGCTATTATAACCAAGCAAGAAAACATTGTTCCGCGAGTCTGCATTGGTTTAATTTTATTAATGGCAAGATGTTTCCTGGACATTGGATAAAACATTTAATGATTACTAAATTTAATGCTTATGAAAAAAGCTAAACATTTATATGTATGTTGATACACGAAAAACTTCAAAAACTTCAACTCCTTCTTAACGTTCACATATTAGCTAAAATCTTCTTGCTATTGTAACAAGACTTTTTTCGTGCAGACTATATATGATTATGAAATGTGCGTATGGAACCTTATATTATCACAAAAACACGTATTCTAAACATCAAGTAATATATATAAAGATTATTGTTATAATTTTCAAGAAGTATGCCTTCAGTGACGCAAATTGATTTGCAGGTAGACTACAAGACGACCTTGTCTTACAATGAGTAGCAAGCTGTATACTTCACAAGGTGGTGGAGCAATGGTTATAAATACCAGTTTCGTTGTCAGTTTCACACAATATGTTTCGCTACACAATGTGGAAGTGTTGGTTGGTTTCTTTTATCTTGTTGTATCTATTAGCTAGAACGTCATGTCAAAAAACCGACCTGGACTCGCCCATCAATTTGATATTGCTTCGTACTTTTCGAAATTGGACTTACGATACTTTCGGTATGTGTAGAAAAAAATATAAAAATTAACATTCATAGTTTTTCAACATATTTCGAGAAACACAGAACACGAAAAAAATCGATCAAAACAAAATAAAATCAGTGGAAATTGATTACTTTTTGTGTATATTTTGTCGGAGAAAGAGAGAAAGGAAAAGAGAGAGAAAGAGAGACAGAGAAACAGAGAAAGAGAGAGCGAGAAAAAGCGAAAGATAAAATATTGCTTTATTTATTAGACGCTTTGGAAAAATCACTTCAAACGCAACATTACCAAGAAAAAGAAAGATCGTTTAAACAACTTCGACACTATGACACAAAGGAAGAACAAGAGTGTCTTTCAAATCTCAAGTATTTTGCTGCATCAAAGATTGCTTTAATTTGTAAATGAAATATGTGATTTTTCTATTTTCAAAACTTTATATAACAATCAATCGAAAATTCTGGATTTGTATTCAGTCTTTTTCGTTTTCTCCATAAAGTTTTCTATTCATATTAATTTTAGATAAGAATATGTATATATCTACAAAGAAATGTTATATAAAAATTTGCACTCTCTCCAGATGTTTATTAAACGTTAAATAAATTATAAAAATTATACATGAATGTTTATTAAATATGAATTATGAATGTCTATTTAGGAGACGTCTGACTGATGATTTTACTTGGTTAAATACGATACATCAAACATTGCTTACTATTGTTGTACTGTCTAAAGTATAAATGCAAATCAATCTTATTAACTGCTGACTACAAAGTTCGAACAATTGAAAATTGCATTAGATCGAATAATGAATAAAATTTTTCTTATGCGCGCGCAACGTACTATTTTATTTTTTTTTATATATTTGTTTTTTTAAAGTAAACCTCCACTATACATATATGCAATTTCAGTGTTTTCCAAAATTATAAGAATTTTAATTATTTTTTATAGGTAAAACGGGAACCGACGAACGATATATGCAAGCAGCGAAAACCATAAATAGAACGCAGTCATCCATTCCTATTAACATCTCGTTCCCTTGCGATGTAACAAGTAGGATGTTTAAACACTTTGCGTCACAGTTTGTTTTTGAAAATTACATTAATGTGATTATCTACAACTACTAATGACTCGTTTTCTTGCACTGTAACAAGTAGGATATTAAAACACCATGTTACAATTTTCTGTTGAGAACTACTTAATTTGTTTTTTTACATTCTTACTGATTAAAATCTGTTATTAAAAATAATCAGTTCAGAATTATTCGTTTTTGCATATACATATCTCTACTTTACATTACATTTATGTATTTCTACACAACTTCGGTTACATTACATAATCTTTATAGATGGTCGATCGCCGAACGTACCAAATTCTGTGCATAAATTAAGACCTGGCGATATTGATGTTATTGCCGCAATGGGTGACTCGCTTACAGCCGCAGCTGGAGCTCTCGCGACTTCTATAGTTCATATTTTAATTGAAAACAGAGGAATTTCACCGTCTGGTGGAGGTCAAGCCACATGGAGAGAATTTTTGACGCTACCTAATATCATTAAGGTAAATCATCTTCATCAAATAAAATTTTTTTATTACATATGAAAGTTAGCGAATTTATGTATGTCTGCAAATTAATTGTATCTTTGAATGCACAATATATTAGGAATTCAATCCCAATTTGATAGGATACGCATTGGGTGATTCTTTGACAATCCATGAAGCATCGCAACTGAACGTCGCTGAAAGC
>NW_018023002.1:12022-16112 GCF_002006095.1 Pseudomyrmex gracilis | reverse complement strand
ATCAAAAGTGAACATCAAAATAGCACAAATAATACGTAAAAACTTTTCTATAGTTATTAAAAGTATAATAAATAGTTTTTGTAACTTATTTTAGTACAAATAATACTTTTCCAGCAAACAATTATTATCTAAATATTAAAATAGGTTCGGTTTACGCTATGTTTCTGAAACTTTTGACTGAGATCTTACTCTGAATACAACCTTAATAACAATAACGAGGATTACAGATAAACATATATATTCGTTCGTTCGTTCGCAGATATCGCGGACTATTATTTATCTCGCTCGTCGACCGTTTTCTACTAAGGTTCGCTAACAACTCTTGTCCTTCACTTGCTGTTTCGGTCGTCTCATGTGCAAAACATGCTCAAACCCGTAACAAGCGGGTCTAATATCCGAATTGGAGACAAAATTATAACTCTGGCTCTTTCTCGATCCCACACTCGACCCTCCTGACCAATTATTTGCCTCGAATAATTGCTAGTCAAATACTTTTAACTCCACACTCGGCCCACCTGGCTAATTATTCGTCTCAAATGATTGCTACACACCTGACTAGGGTTTCATGAATTCAGCGCATGTACTAGTACTACCCGGACCTTCTCCTGGGTTCGCTCGCTTAACGTGATATGTATCATTATTTTTTATTTTAATTACGCGGTACGGTCCTAAATATTTCGCGCGTAGTTTCCGTCCCGGACACATTTGAGTACGTTTAATCGCGACCAATTCCCCAATTTTATATTTCCGTGGTGCTTTCCGATGTTTATTAAATGCTTCACAGTTCTCCTGTTGAGTTTTTAATATATGCTCTTTAGTCTTTACTCTAAGAGAAGAACGTTCTTCGTTAAATTGTTCTTGCAAAGCTTGCTCCAGGACTTCTTTTAGACGTAAATCCTCCTTACAACGCATCTTCACTCCTGTTAGCAATTCGAACGGACTGGTGTTAATGCTTCTTTGATATGCGGAATTTAAAATGTTTTGTAATTGTCTCACATAACGATACCACTTCGTAGGATCTTCCAGTGATAACTTTGTAAGTATCGGAATTATAGTCCGATTGATTCTCTCTACTTGTCCATTGACTCTCGGCAGACCTGTGGTAATCAATATGTGCTTGATTCCTTCGTCGTCGCAATAACCTTGGAACTCTTTCGACAAAAATGCTGTTTCTCTGTCAGAAATAATACACGCTGGATTGCCAAATAATTGTTGTTGCAATTCTAATTTCTTGATCACTTCTTGCGAAGTCGTACTCTTCGTCGGATACAACTAAATGTATTTAGTAAAGCTGTCGATTATGACCAAAATGTGGTTGTATTTTTTGCTTGTGGATTCCAAAGGGCCCAAATAGTCTATGTGATATGTGTGCAAAGGCACATCACCTTTAGATAGCGGATGAAGTTGACCTTCCTGCTTACCCTGCTTTTGGTTGGCAAGTATACACGGGATGCAGTTTGCTACAAACTTCTCTACCTTCTTTTTTACATCCGACATAAAATATTCTCTTCGAACAACGTCTTCTGTTCTTGTTGCTGACAAATGGCCCTTATAATGAACCGCTTGTATGACTTCATTCTTCATGCGATCCAGAACCACCAGCAAATCTCTGCCTTCAATGAATTTATAAAGCACATCTCCTATTAACGTGTAATCATTATTAGGTTTTATTTTCAACGTCTCTATTAACGTTTTTAACTCCGGATCATCTGCTTGCGCTGCTTTTACTCTTGCCAGAATACCGTCTTCCAGTATTGTCATAATTGCGTTCCTGCTCAATGCATCGACGTGTTTCATTCTTGTTCCCGACCGATGTTCTAATATATACTCAAAATTTTCTAGCTTTTCGGCCCACCGCCAAATCTTCAAAGAGACTTCCTTTTTTTGCATGGTTTGCGTAAACGCCGCACAGTCCGTTACTATTTTAAATTTTAATCTAAGCAAATATACGCGAAATTTCTCGAGTGCTTCTATCACGGCTAGTACCTCTAACTCGTAGCTTTTATATTTTCTTTCAATTGGTCGCGACTTACGGCTCATATATTGTACCGGATGTAATTTACCATCTATTCACAACCGTTGTAATAATATCGCGCCTATTCCATCTTGACTGGCGTCGGTGTGCAGCTCCGTTTCGAGTGTCGGGTCAAAAATTTGCAATACAGGTTCATTACTTAATATTTCCTTCAGCGTATTAAAAGCTTCTCTTTCTACTTCTTCAAATTGGAATATTTTATCTTTACGTAATAGATTGCTTAAAGGTCTCGCCGTCATCGAATATCCGCCAATAAATTTGCGAAAATACCCTGTGAGATTGAGAAAGCTTTGAACCTGCTTAATCGTCGTTGGTTCTGGAAATCGTGACACCGCCTTTTCTTTCTCCGGGGATGGCGATACCATCCCATTCTCTATTAGTTGATCTAAAGTCAATACGCGTTTTCATAAACTTACATTTTTTAACATTTAGTTCTAAACCATACTGGCTCGCAATAAATAATACGGCTTCTAATCTGTCTGTCGCTTGTTTAAAATCAGTTGCTAAAATTATAACATTGTCCATATATAACGTCATTATTCCATCGTTAACTAACGGTCGAAAAATTTGATTAATAAATCGTTGGAATACAGGAGGAGAGTTAGACAAACCGAAAGGAGCTTTCAAAAACTAATATTGACCTTTGTGTGTAATAAACGCAGTATATTTTCGACTTTGTTCATCTACTTCTACGTGAAAAAATCCGTTTTTAAGATCTAGTGTGCTAAACACTCGTGCGTCCTTCAATTTGTCTATCTGATCTTCAATCAATGCCTATCGCGTTCTATAATTCGATTAAGCGGTCGATAATCGATGCACACTCGTGACGATCCATCTTTCTTCTTAACTACAACTACCGGGCTTGCATATTCGGAGGAACATGGTTCAATTATTACCGTCTCGGATCCATTCCTCTACCTGCTTTTCAACCATTTTCTTTTCTGGCATAGCTAATCTACGCGGTCTCTGAAAAATCGGCCTCTCGTCCTTGAGCGTTATCTTAAGTTTAATTCCTGTTGTTCTACATTTTTTTGGTTCATAATCCGTTATTAATTTATTTACTTTATTCTTTATTTCTACGTCCGGAATGGCTTCAATGTCCGCTTGCGCTTCTTCTGAGATATTAATATGCGTAAGAAAATCTGTCTCTAATTTTTTATATATGGTCACACCGTCCTGATTAAAGTTTAAATTAGCTTGTTCTAAAATATCCCTACCAATAATTACTTCTATGTTTATCGCTTTATAAGGTACAACATAAAATGTCAACGGAAAGTCATCGCCATCTATGTAAACTACCGTTTGAAAATATCTTATAGCTTTAGATTCGCCGCCTCCGAATCCAGAAAATACACGCGTCGATTGAATCAATTCAAGTTTATTTAATTTCCTGAACGCGTCTTCGCGAATTAAACTAGCCGGACTGCCAGTATCAATAAGTGCTTTCAAACTTTCCTTATCGACAATAACATGTTTGATTACATTAGCCAAGGACACGCTCACCAAATTAACCGCTCGCTCCAAATTCAAACTGGAACCGTTTGTTTTTTTCTCCGTGCAGTCTTTCGCTTCATGCCCGAACTTGTTACAACTGAAACATTTTTTTCCTAGCGATCTCTTATCACAATTTCTGGCGTGATGTCTACTCGTGCCGTAATTGAAACATCGCGCCGGTGCTCTGCTTTCCTGGCCATCCGTTGTCCTCTTCTTCACGTCCTCGCGCAAGAATTTCCTCCCCGCACTCCTCGTCGATTTGTCTCGATTCTTTATATGAGTGTACTTTGTTACTTTATCTGATTGGTGTTTCCTTATTTTTTCGTAAATTTCGAGCTTATCCTTGAATCCACGAACGTCTTTGCTCCATATAATATTGTTTTACTACTTGCTTCGTCGTTTGACAAGAATCCTTTCAGGAATTTTTTCATTATTTTTTTCAAACTCAGCGCATCAAAAAACATAGATATACATTCTTTGAAGCTAAAATACTAAAAAATATATATTTGACCTTGAAATGATGATTTTCAAGGTCAAAGACCTCTTCAGGATTTTTTTTTA
>NW_018023002.1:9109-12007 GCF_002006095.1 Pseudomyrmex gracilis | reverse complement strand
ATTTTGAAGCTTACATAGCAAAAAAAAATTTGACCTTGAAATGATGATTTTCAAGGTCAAGGACACATTTGAAACTTTTTTTACTATTTTTCTGTTATTAAGCACATCAATTTCACCTTAAAACTATCAAATAGTTTGTGTTCGTTGGGTGGTCGANATATCGACCAACCCCGTCCTCTAAAGGTTAAAGTATTTAAATCATATTATACGAATTCATTATTTACAAATTATAAATATATTAGAATTAATATATTATAATATATTTATAATATATTTATATATATTAAATGTTTTTTAATATTCTAAAAATTTTTAAATTATCACAACGTTAACTTATATTAAAAATCATTAAAAATATAATAATAAATTCATCTTGAGATGTTAAACCTATCATTATCAATAATATTATGTAATTTTTCCAAGACTGTAAATCTTGGAAAAGCATTTTACGTTGTGTCATATGTAACAAGCGCGCATGGCGTGAACATACGTCCGTCTAGGGATGAGCATATGATATCGATATATGATATTTGATATTGTAATATCGATATTCTGGTATTGATAATATCAAAAAGATATCGAAAATTTTATTTGATATTGAATATCGCATTGTTTGATTGGAAATTATTGAATATATATATTATATATATTCAATAATTCCGATATTATCAATAACAGAATATCGATATTACAATATCAAATAAAATTATCGATATCTTTTTGATATTATCAATAACAGAATATCGATATTAAAAATATCAAATATCAAATATCGATATCATATGCTCATCCCTACGTCCGTCGCTTGCCTTATAGCGAGCTTGGTGGAAAAAAGACGGAACATAGTATGTCCGCACTCTTCCGCGAGCCGAAGTGCCGAGCGTGACGTCACGCACACGGACGGCGGTTCTCGCTTGTGTGCGTGCCCCCACCACCTCGGTGCTCATAATGCTAGCCGGTCAAATCTTTCATCACTAACTGTGATCTCTATGTATCAATATACAGGTCAGACGAGAATAAATATATATAAATGTCAAATGTGTAAATACGTGTACTAGATAAAGCGTTTTCGACATGTAAATACATTATAAAACAATGTATCGTAAAAAATGTATATACGATTGAATTCAGAAAAATATGATTTTCTTTTATTATCACAGGAATACAACAAATATTTTTAAACAACAAAAAATAATTTATTTCTCAATAAACAAACATTTTTTAATTTTTGTTTTGTTTATGTTATTTTGTAGCAAGTAGCTTGCTGTAAAACTTTTGTCTTTAACATTTTTCTGTATCTCTTGTACTTTAAGAGATGTACGCAAAAAAGTGTAAGCGCCGTTTTACCTTTAAAGTCAAAAATCATACCCTTAAAGTGAAAACGGGCACGAAATGTGCATACCGTTAGTCATATATTGAGGCCCTCTACATACTCACAAAACTTTATTGCAATCCAGGTCTCCGGATTCGCGGCCTTCCCTTGTTAGTGTTAATAAAATATATTAAATTGCAAGATATAATTTTGTAAATATTAATCTACTATTAAAGAAATTTGTTTTTTATCATACTTTTATTTTGAATAATAAAACCACTAGTCACCATTTTGATAAGATGAGTATTAAAATAAGTATTATTTTGCTTATATCAATAAATTTCGAAAGATAAGAGTAGTTTAATAACTTTCATAAAATTATAACTGCTCATTTAAAATGTTTTATAAACACTAGTTAAATGTCTTGTTACTGTTATAATATACAGTAATGTTTATACAATTTCAATCAATATAGCTATAATTGTAAATGTTATTAAACTAGATTAGTGAAAGCGTATAAATGTAATCTATTAAATGAAAAAAAAAAAAAATATTTTGCATTATTTTATACACATTACATTTTAATATTGCTATGATAGTACAATCTTTCTGAGGACGGACATTTTACCGTTGCTGTAGTGTCATAATAATGTTACAATCATATTTCGCAACGTACTTGCAATATTACAATCTTGCAATGAAATATTCCTGCAATGTCCTTGTAATCTTTCTGTGCTTTATAGGTCGTTTCACAATCAGTCAATTTAATAACACAGCCACACACAAACAAAATGTTCTGGCCTGAGGGTTAGACCATGTTTACTATATGTTTTTGGAGTCGCTGAAACCGAAGTCCATTTAACCCTATCACATCAGGTTTTGGACATAACCTCAAAAAACCTATAATTCAAGCCCAATTAGCCAGTTACCAAGTATATTAAACCAATTAACTCTATAACTCCTTAATTTTTAAACCCTATAACCCCTTAACCTTAAATTCTAATAACATTATAACTCTCATAGCACAACCTATCATAGCCCAGCATTTCTACAAGACTCATCTCGCACAAGATCAGTAATTTTTGACTTGGAGACCAGTGTATTGAACTATTTTGTATCATTCCAACAAAATAAATGATCTACACAGCGAGGATATTTCCACACATGTTGTTGTTTATTTTCCCGAGCTACCTCCATATCCAGAGTAGTGTCTCATTTGTGTCTGCATCCAGGGAACCTCCACGCAGTGACGGCGGGCAACGGAGCAATTCCGTTATCCGGCTGAGTCCCTGGATTACTGCCGTCATGGCAGGCACAGATGGAAGAAGTTTTACGAGACAGGGAATCGGATACCCAGAATTGGCGGCTGGTCAGGGTGAGAAAGCGGGCCCGCAGGCGTCGTCATCATGCGACCGCAGCACTACATTGGTTGGTGACTTCCCATACAGCACAGCAAGATTGCAGCAATATTGTTGTGCAAGATTGCAACATTGCAGAAACATTGCAAAATGTTGCAGCAACAGTAAAATGTCCGCTTACAGAAATATTGCAATGTAACATTGCAGTATAATATATATGCAATAATA
>NW_018023002.1:5164-8824 GCF_002006095.1 Pseudomyrmex gracilis | reverse complement strand
TAATGTTAAAAATATAACATAATAATGTTAAAAATCAATCTGCAATGATATTTTAATTATAAATAATAGTCTAAATTATAAAATATATATATTTATTTATAATAATTTATAATTAATAATAAAATTATAAATGTGCAGAGATAAATCAAACGCAGCCCAAGTCTATATTCCTGGCTTAGATCCGCTTACGGTCTTTTTCGCGCGAAAAAAACGTATGAAGTTAAGCAGGACACTAACATGTGGTAGTACCAGGCTTCACAAATTACGTACATTGAATTGCAAAAAACTGATACTATATCTGTAATACAGTCACCGATTACACACCCATACAGCACAGAAGCTTGCAGCAACATTGATGCAACGTTGCAACATTGCAACTGCAGTGTAATGTTGCAGAGATATTGCAAAAACATTATTTGGAAATATTATTCCAGCAATGTTGCAGCAATATCTTAAAACATTGTTAGAATTGCGTATAAAATATTCGTGTGTATATATATATACACAAACACAAAGTATTATTGCATATGTATTATACTGCAATGTTACATTGCAATATTTCTGTAAGCGGACATTTTACTGTTGCAACATTTTGCAATGTTTCTGCAATGTTGCAATCTTGCACAACAATATTGCTGCAATCTTGCTGCAATCTTGCTGTGCTGTATGAGCACTAATATTAATACGCAATTCTAACAATGTTTTAAGATATTGCTGTAACATTGCTGGAAAAATATTTCCAAATAATGTTTTTGCAATATCTCTGCAACATTTCACCGCAGTTGCAATGTTGCAACGTTGCAGCAATGTTGCTGCAAGGTTCTGTGCTGTATGGGTTGGCTAATGTAGAGTTCAACAATACAAGAAAAAAGGTCGTAAAAGTCGTCTTGCAATCGCATAATTGTGATTTAAATCCTAACGTCTTTTGTTATATTTGCTCAAAGTTCGAAATAAGATCTTTGCGGAAAAACATTGATAACGACATTCGTGAAACATATACAGAAATTTTTAGTTTGGAAATAGATAAGCTTGGGATAAACAACTGAATTCCTAACATCATCTGCAATAGTTGCAGAAAGATGCTGAATCGTTGGAAAAAAGATAAGAATAGAAAGTATATTAAGTACTTTATTCTAACGATTTGGAAACGTCCTCACTGTAAAAAAGATTGTTTTTTCTGTTGCAATAAAATCAAGGGTTTTAACGGTAAAAATAAGAACAAAATTGTTTACATCTGTGTTGCATCAGTAACAACCCCAATTTTAGCTGCACAAAACAATAGTAAAATTGATGTTAATCGTGTAACCGGAGATATCAAAGCGATAGAAATTGATGAAGAGTCTGCTAATGAATCTGAATCTGAGATTGATGATGACGTTGAAAGTGAAACAGACTGTGCTCCAATCGCCAAAAAATTGTCAGTTTCATCCTTAGTGTCACAGTTCGAATTAAATGATCTTGTGCGAGATTTAGGTTTCCCTAAAGACGGTTCAGAGTTATTAGCTTCATTCCTTAAGGGAAAAAATCTTTTAGAAAAAAGTATCAAAAGTATCTTTTTATCGAAATAGAGTCACAATTCCGCAAATACTTCATGAAAGATGAGAATTCATCGCTGGTATTTTGCACTAATGTAAAAGGTCTTATCAATGAATTAAAAGCGAATTGCTATGAGGCTAAAAATTGGAGACTTTTTATAGATTCTTCTAAGCGAAGTAAAAAAGCTGATTTACTCCACAATACAAATATATATGCTCCAATTCCTATAGCTCACTTTACTGTCATGCAGGAAAAATATGAAAATATAGGAGTGCTTCTCCAAAAAATAAACTATGATACTCATAAATGGCAGATTTGTGGAGATCTCAAAATATTAACAATTTTGCTCGGACAACAAACCTAACCTAATCTGGATTCACAAAACATCTTTTGCTATTTGTGCTTGTGGGACAATAAAAATTGTGCAAATCATTATAAAAAAAAAGAATGGCCAACAAGATCATCGTTTGCACCTAGTACACACAACATCATTCATGAAACCTTAGTGGATCTATCAAAAATTCTGATTCCTCCTGTCCACATTAAGCTTGGTCTCATGAAACAGTTTGTTAAAGCTCTTGATAAAACTGGTCAATGTTTCCGATACCTTGTAAAAAAATTCCCTAAACTATATGAAGCTAAATTGAAAGAAGGAGTATTTGATGGACCACAAATCAGAACTATTTAGAGATACTACTTTCGTTAGTACAATAAATCGATTGGAAAAAGAAGCCTGGCTTAGTTTCAAAGCAGTGGCCCAGAACTTTTTGGGAAATACAAAAAGTCCTGAATACAAACAAATCGTTGCAAAAATGATTAGACTTTCAAACGCTTGAATGTCTAATGAATTTAAAATTACATTTTTTGCACTCCCACCTTGAAAAATTTCTTGACAATCTTGGAGACTTTAGCGAAAAGCAGGGCGAACGATTTCACCAGAATATTAATGTGATGGAAACTCGTTACTAAGGAAGATGAGACGAAAATATGATGGCAGATTTCTGCTGGATGCTAAAGAGAGACACACAGAAAGATGCTAGAAAGCGCAAACGGAACCCATTGCACAGATCTTTTGATCAAAAGAGAACCCGTTATAGTTCGAAAAAAGAGAATGACTAAAATTTTATATATCTGTTATTTGTTATTTATTTATTTATTTATTTATCAGTTTACCTTTAAAATAGTTCTTATAAAGGCTATATGATAAACAAAATCCGTTCGTGCAACCTCCTCGTGGTGTACATTGAGTAACGCTAATGCCGACGGTTCCACATTTGTTTTCTAAGTATACGATATAAGGTTATGGGTTTACGAGGTTATAGGGTTATTGGAATTTGAAGTCAAGGGATTAACGGGTTAAGAGGTTCAGAGTTATGGAGTTGAGGGGTTATAGAGTTAATTGGTTTAATATATTTGATATAACTGGCTAATTGGGCTTGAATTGGAGGTTTTTTGAGGTTATGTCCAAAACCTGATGTGATAAGGTTAAATGGACTTCGGATTCGGTTTCAGCAACCCCAAAAACATATAGTAAACATGGTCTGACCCCCAGGCCAGAACATTTTGTTTTTGTGTGGCTGTGTAATTAATATTGACATTAATAAGTAACATTGCGAAATTAAGTGTAAAACATGTATTTTAACATTTTATAAAAATTTTATCAAATTATATAGAAAAATAGGTTTTCACAAGAATTACCTTAATATATGTATACACTATAACTACAATAATTATATACACTACACTACAATATATATACACCCAGCAAACAATTTCTGACTGCGCAGACCTTGGCAATAGAAACTGTGTGCAGAAACGCTACAGTACGGAAACATGCTTTGGTGCTGCCAAAACTGTTAGCACATAGAGACAAAAAACGCAACAACTTTGTTGACACATACATGAGACTATTGCGGCCAAAATGATTCCATATATGGTAGTGAAATTGATAACAAATAGATGGTCGATATCAAGCAGATCTACTTTAGCAATACTGTGACCAAACAGTCNGCAAAACCGTATGAGCATCTGTTTATGACAAAACGTTGACCGCAGTCGGGTCGATCTGTTGAACGCATTGACGACAGATTGCCACCAAACGCCAAGCAGATCTGTTCGTGCATA
>NW_018023002.1:2656-4604 GCF_002006095.1 Pseudomyrmex gracilis | reverse complement strand
TGTTTTCTTTTATTTTATCTTTATTGAGTAATCTGATACTTGTATAATAATATAAAAATATGATGTGTGGCAACACACAGTACACTAGCTTCTTTTTTTTTCTTAACTACAACGCTACTGCGTACACGCTACCTTTCTTAGTACGTAGTTCCTGCATATCTCGCTACGCGGCAGCACAACACAAAATTCAAATGTAGGTTAAATGTAGGTTCTTCTGCGGTTATTTTCGAATGGTAAATTATGCATTTTGTTTTTAATACATATTGCACACTTCATGAATTCAGATTCAAGTTTCTTTGGTACTCCTTTCAACAGTTCATTTTTACACAAAATGTTTAAATAATTAAAATTTACATGTCCAAATGTGCGATGCCACCTTTCTTTTTCAGTTAATCCTTGTTTGTTTTTAGTTGTCACGTTTGCACATACCTCAGCACCATCACTACTCTGTGTGTGAACAAAACTTTTCATTTTATACAGACAATCTTCCTTTTTTGCTATGGCTATCAACTCATTATTTTGGTTATAAATTTTCAAAAAATTTCTTTGTGAGATAACTTTATTTGTATCAGTTACTTTGGCATAACTTATTAAGTTTGCTTCCATTTCTTTCACATAGAACACATTTGATAGTGTTACCTTTATTTTGTTATTATACACTGAAAACAAAGTATCAATATGTCCAACTTTTGTTGCTTGTAATATACGTCCATCTCCAACTTTCACATTTGCAGGTTTCTTTAAAATAATACACTTGTTAAAAAGCATGTCATTGTTTACAATATGGTTTGTACATCCACTGTCGAGTACCCAATTAACCTCACTTATACCTAGCGGATTTTTTTTATTTAACTTGGGCGTATTTACTTGTATGCTGAAACAGTTTTCTGTATGTGAGTTATTTTCTTGTCCTGTATTGACATTTCCACGTCGTCCACGTTGATTTCCACTTTTGTAGTTCTGATACTGTCCTCGACTGTTCTGACAACTTCCGCGACCTCTTTGATACATTCCTCGTTTTTGATGTCCTCGATAACTGCTATTAGGACTCACCTGACGACAGTCTCTCTGAAAATGACCAATTTTTCCACACTTATAACAACTGTTGCCCTTTGACTCAACTGCTGCGAACACACTTGATTTTGTCACTGTCTCTTCACTATTATCTGTACTATTTTTTTCTTCAATCGATTTCAATTTTATTTTGCTTTTTAAAAATTCAACTGTTCTGTTTTCTTCGGTCAACACGTCAAGTAAATCACCAATATGACTGTACGATTTTGGTAGCGCTTTTAACATATAAGTTAACTTCTCTTGTTCTTTTATTGTAGCACCAGCAGCCTTTAAATCATTTACAGCTTTCTCAAAATCATCAAAGAACTCTGACACTTCCAAGTAGTTTTTCAACTTTATGCTTTCCAAGCTGTTCCTGCACACGATTTGCAATGCTGTCGACTTATTCAAATACATCTGATCAAACTTTGCAATTATCTTGTACAAAGAGTCCAAATCGCTTACGTATTCTAACTGCTTGTTCGTGATTGTACTATAGATATAATTTGTCGCTTTTACGTCCATATCTTCCCACTCATCTGCTTTATCAGTGGTTATTTTTTCTCTTTCGACTACCGTTTTGCACTTCTTGTACTGTAAGAATTTTAGTAGTCGTTTTTTCCAATTTACATAATCTGAGCCATCGAACACTGGTATAACGATATCGTCACTCTTAACATATGACACCATGTTGTATTGCGAATTCGCTTTCGTTTTCTTTTCACTAATTACTTTTGCTTAATGAGAGTATACCTTTTACTTTAATAACCACGCTCTGCTACCATGAAAATAATTTGTTATGTTTTCTTTTATTTTATCTTTATTGAGTAATCTGATACTTGTATAATAATATAAAAATATGATGTGTGGCAACACACAGTACACTAGCTTCTTT
>NW_018023002.1:0-2351 GCF_002006095.1 Pseudomyrmex gracilis | reverse complement strand
AAGAAATAATAAATGAAATGTAGGATAGCTTGAGAATAAATAGATAAAAATAATTATATGTTAGTAAGGAACACAAGTGGTCTCGCGGACTGAGTGCAGGAGCTGCGAATATGGAGGTCTCGAGTTCAAATCCCGCTATCACATTTAGGATTTTTTCAGATTCGGTCCATTTTTTAATGGAGTTCATCGGTTGATCAACAAGCTGAATCAGGCTTCTAGAAAAATTAATTTGAGTGAAATCTCGAATTAATTCCTTTCCGATAAGGCGATATACCACTGATTTTCTTTTTTTAGTAATTCCACTTGGATTCTAGGGGACAGATCTGATCTGCGTTTGGTAGCAATCTGTCGACGTTTCTGACGACAAACTTGGTCTGTACTTGCTACTGTTTTGTTAACAGTGCTGGTAACAGATATGATGTGTATTTGGCGCGATTTTGGCGTCAACAAACGATCACCAAATCTGTTCTGGATTTGGTGCGTCACTTTGGCTTTGCTTTGCTAGTGGCAGACTTGTTATGATTTTGATTTCATTTTGACATTTCACATGTTTGACAGATATGGTCGCCAAACCATATCCTAATGAGGACACAGATGGATATAGATTTAGTCTATAAATTTCGCCGGCGGTTGGCGACAAAACCGCGACATCTCGCAACCAAATTGTTTGCTGGGCACTTATTATACACTTAATTTGTAGAAGCATTGATAAAGATCAAAACCGCGGTCGAAACGTTTGCATTTGTATTTTGTTAAATAAATATATTTTAACAATAATACTCAGCCATATTTTAACAATAATACACAGTCTTAGATTATTGGCCTACTAATCTTCATTTTAATTTGTTTTACTTTTACTCCAGTAGTATCATACAATACATATAACTTCAAAATTAATATATGAATTCAACGGCAATATAGAGCCAGTGCAGGATGTTGTGCAATGAATAAATATGTTTTATAGTTTCAAAACGTTTCGACTATATTTGAAGTCCTTATCAATTGAATCTGTCATAATAATGTACAACAATCAGTAAAACATAAAATGTAGAATTAAATTATATAAGTCAACAATTTCACATACCTTATAGAAATCAAAATTTACACTTAATATGAAAACTACACGTCATATTGTCGGTGACAATAAAATTATAACAATTGAGTATCAAAAACAAGTGATGCTTGTACGAAAGTAAGAACGATACTGAGTCGAGAAGTAAAAGTTTGAATTCAACAAGCAACAACACTCCCTCTGCATGTTAAATTTGTAATTTGTCAAGAATAGGTATATATGTGTCATGCAAGGCCTCTGTGTCTTTCATTAAATTCAAACCATGCTCCTGTTTTTTAATGTATAACATTTCAGAGGTTTGTCGTTTGTAATAGTTTTGTTCTATATCTCATATTTTAACAGAGTTCCAGTCAAAACTATGTCCTGTCTCGATACTGTGTTTGGCTACTACTGAAGTGTCAACTTGTCCTTTCTTTACATAATTAATATGTTCTTTTATTCTAGTTGTTAATTGTCTTTTAGTTTGTCCAACATAAGAAGATGTGCATTGTTGGCAAGAAATACGATAAACCACATTTTTTTGTTTGTTGTAAGGGACAGGATCTTTATGTGTTTTGATAAATTTCGACAACTGATTTAAATTACGATATGTAGGATGAATATTTTTGTTATTGATTTTTATGTCAAACTTGGTGTTATAATTATGTATGTACGGAAGGACAAAAAAGATTTTTTCTTTATCTTCATTATCTGATATAGAACAAACAATGTGTTTGTTAAATTTATTTATGAACAACGCTCTCAATCTCTTATTAATAGCCCAAGCAACCAGCTAACGTTGTAATGACGTAAATATACGTGATTTTTGTCACTAATTGGTGATTATGATCTAAATCTGACGTTATTTTGAACGTCATAACAATGACGTCAGTATATACATCACACATATACGTCATATATGATGTAACTATTGGTCTTTGGAGTAACGTCAGTTGAAATAAGTGAGTAAGACGTCATAATGACGTTATTTAAATAACATGGTAGTTAAAAATTTGTTTTTGAGTATATATTTATGTATTATATGTAAGATCCCATATAACACGTAATATTACGAAAATATCACAGTAACATTGCAATATATTAGCAATATTAGATATTATAATACAATATTACAATAATATTATCAATATATTACATTTATATATAATATTGAATTAGTACGGTAATATTGTATTGTATCGTAAGTAGCTAGCTTATGAACGTTATAGAGATGTCATTTAATGTTATTTACTATTTAGCACGTTGCATACATCGCATTATATCTTATATATAATATCAT
>NW_018023001.1:6067-15990 GCF_002006095.1 Pseudomyrmex gracilis | reverse complement strand
ATATGAGGGGTGATTTCATCCCTTAAAACCGTTTTTTAGCAGCAACAAAAAATGTCAATACTCATCTATTGACCTCCCTTACATGTGTGCAAAGTTTCATCAAAATCAGAATTTTCGGGTTCGCGAGGTTCCCTTGTGAGTAGGTTTTGATTTGGTGCTCTTATGGCTCAGTGGACCAGTTAAGTTAGTCCATACGCCATTCTACGTGTTCCTTAAGTGTTTCGAGCAGACTGAGAAAGGAGCTGATCAGGACTAAAGGATAAATGATCCGAGGAGTGGAAGGGATATGTAAATAACATTTTTTTTTAGAGTGATATTTGCTCTCGATTGACAAATGCATATAGTGCATGCATAGCTTGTATGCTGTTAGAGAATGCTATTTCAGCTATATTGTATGGTGGACTGAATCCATTATGAAACAGGTCCAGAATAAGTGAGTTTGATGCGTCCTTATGCAGCGGGCAATGGAAGAAAATATGGTTAATGTCTTGATGTGGGTATCCACATTCGCAACAGGCTGACTCAATTATTGACTTGTCCGCGAGATGTACTCTGGCACATGAAAATATCTAATGCATGAAATAAAAGTAATTAACCCTCTGAGGAGTGGTCTTTTTGTTCTTTCGTACCAAGGTTTACCCAGAGTTTGTCTCTTCCAAGAGAAGTACCGACTCCCTTTGACTCGGGCCTCTTTCATCAGGTAATTTCTAGACTCTGCCTAGGCCATTTTCCTGAGATCTGGGAATAATGAGTCGAAAAAACATTTAAAAGAGTGATCCGGTTCGGGTAATTCTAATGCCTTTTTTGCGAAAAAATCCACAGTTTCGTTACTCCAAATCCCCTATGGGCGAGTATCCAGAGGTAACGCACATGGACTTCCTGCGAGGCAAGACAAGCGGTAAGAGTTTTTATTTTATATATAATGTTAGGATGAGTTCCCCGAGAATCGGAAGAAGTGAGACAACGCAGCACACTCATTGAATCGGAAGCTATATAAGATGGCTAAACGCAAAGTCCTGTACATACTCGAGGGCACATAGAATATCTTGTGCTTCGGCGTCAAAGTTCGTGAAATGATTGTTGAATCTAGCATAGTGTATTAGATCCGGATGGTCGGATACTACTGCGTACCTAACTTTTGAAGATTGTTCATCTAAGGAAGGCGCTAAAGAGCCATCTGTGTAAAAGACATGTGTGGCGCCAACCTTGTTAAGGAATTCGGAAAACTCCTGCTGGAGTGAGTGTTTAGATCGGAACACTAAACCAGAATCAAGATCGACGTGACACTTATAGTATCTTATAGTATCTTATAAAGAATGGAAATGAGAGTAATCCCGGGAGAGGTAGAGCTTCTATTTGCTGAACCATAGGTGTGAGATGGTTAAAAATATCGAACAAGTTAAAATTATTGGCTAAATTATGAAAGGCCAATAGGAGCACATACACCGTTGTTCGTGTGTTGAGATTCTTTATTGTAAAAATTAAAACATACGTTTGACCGCGGGTTTCGGTCCTTATCAATGTAATTGCTAAATAACAAACCGAAAATTCTTATAATCAAACAATTTTTTCAAAATTACAAATGCGTCAAAAATTATAATCATATATACATGTTCGTTAACAATAAGTAAATGTCCTAAATCACAGTTGCTCACATTTAACTTCCCATTTCAATTGAAAATTATTGGCGTCACAATTAGGATTCCACAGGGAAATTGTCGCGCACCATTGAAGCCAACTGGTGGTTTGCACGTGAGGCTACGCGACAAACGTATTTACATGTCAGAAACTTTCGACTACAAGTTAGAGGGTGTTCGTTGATCAGATCTAACAGCACATTGGTAGGGATGGATCTCACAAGGCCACATGCAACACAAACACAGGCAAATTGTAGTCTGTCAAGTACAAGAGTTTCCGAGGGACCAAAAGGAGATGTCACCTGACATCCCCAGTCTAACACGGAGCGTACCAAGCTTTTGTGGCCGTGGAGAGAATGCTCGGGTGAGCCCTCCACTTTATGCTCGCAATGACCTTGAGAATATTTATACGTGAAAGAACTCGTTTCTTAATTTCCGCAACATGTTTTCTCTATCTCAAGGAATAATCTAGGATCACATCCAGAAATCTAACACTCCACACGATTTGGGTGTTGACGTCATGGAGGGAGATTTTAATTTTATGTTTCTTGATTAACCATTTTGTGTTGCAAATATTATTCAGCAAAAAAAAGGAAGCTGATGACTTTTTCGGGGAAAGTTTTCGCCCAAGTTCACCCAAGTGTGAGTTAATGTTGGCAAGAGCTATGTTTAACTATTGAGTAACATATATAATAGAAGAGTGAGAGCAATAGATGACCAAAACGTCGGCGTACATCAACAGTTTTACCGGGAAAAGTAAGCACATTTCCACAAATAACAAATAGATGCTGAACAGTAGGGGGCTAAGTACTGACCCCTGAGGTACACCTTTCGACGTCCTTCTCGATTGTAAAGGAAGACCCGAGATGTACCTCTCCAGGTTTCTAGACAAAACCACAAAGAAAACAAAGCTGACGATTGACTCAGGAAAATCTAGACGGCGTAGGATGGAAAGCAATATAGTTGGAACAACATTGTCAAATGCGCTTTCAATATCCAAAAAGACCGCTCCGGTTAACTGTCTATTATTATTAGCAAGTTTAACGTGAGAAACAAATATAGCCAAATTGTCAATACAGGACAGACCCCGCCTGAACCCAAATTGGCTTGGAGAGACGATTTTGTTATGTTCTGACCATTATTCCATGCGTCTTTGAATTATTTTTTTCAGTAATTTGAATAAGTTATTAGCGAGTGAGATGGGTCTGTATGATCTCTTCTTCCTTGGTTTAGGGATGAATACAACAAAGTAGTTTTGCCATTAAGCGGGGTACTTTCGAAGGTCCAACATAATGTTGAACAACTTGCAAAAACAGGAGTGCAACTCGAGAGGAAAGTGAGAGATAACTTGATTAGAAAGAAGATCTGGGTCAAGGGCCGATCTAACTTTGACTGACTCAGCAACCGACATATATTCTTCCATAATAATATATGCTGAGAGCATGGAATTATCAGCCAAGCACGTGAGATCAAGAATATAATCCAAAAAGTTGGAATGGTCCGGAACAGGAACTGGATGTGTTGGTGCAATCTTATCAAACAATTTGCAGAATCCATCTATGTCCACGTTGTTTCTATTGCTATCGTACCGTGAATAATTTCTAGAGTGAGCAAACGCCTTAACAGCGCTCCCGATCGATCCTATGTCTGAACGTGCATGGAGGGAGCCACAAAAGGACCTAAAGGCCTTCTTTTTCTTCTTGCAAAGAAAACGTGAGACTTCTTTGGAAATCTTGATATATGATGACAAGTTGGCGAAGTAGGGATAGCTTCTAAAAGAATAGAAAGCACCACGCTTTCTTTGTACCTCCAAAGAACAAGTGTCGTCCCACCAAGGTGTCGGAGGCTTTTGGAAGGGTCTAGAGGACGTAATTATCTTTGCAACAGACGCAACGAGTGCTTCCAAAATAAGATTAATAAGATAATTATAAGTGGTATCTACTCCACTGTCTGTAACCATTTTGTCCAACGTCAAGGAGAAGTCTTGAGAGAAGCCGACGCAAGAAAGTTGAAAGGCATTCCAATCAATTGACTTTAAAAAGATGAATGGACGACAAGGGATTGATCCCTTATATCAGTTACATATGTCAACATAGATTGGATAGTGATCACTTCCATGATTAAACTCGTCTACTCTCCACAAGCAACTCAGGGTCAGGCCCGAGGAAGTCAATGTGAGGTCTATCGATGGTATCCTGGACTTGTCAGACAAAGACCAGGTTTTATCACCGTTGTTTAGAACCGCCTAGATAGAGCTAGAAACTGCTTGTTCTAATTTGCGTCCTCCAACATCGGTGCGAGTCAAAGAACCAAAAACCCAAAGGAAGCTTTTGCAGCTGAAATCTCCACAGATTAGAAAAGATTCAAATCTAGAATATAGTTGAAAAAATGATGACCAGAAATTATCGTCGGTATAAGTACCAGACCAACGCGTAGACTGTATATAGAAAAGATATGAAGATGTTGTTCACGTAGTAGCATTACCTTTGCTGCGATGATTTTTATAGAATTATTTTTGCACAGATCCATAATGTCTGGATCCGTGACCAGTTGGAATTTTAGGTGTTTAGCAATGACCAAGGCCACTCCATCTCCTTGTCGATTGCGATCAACCGAAACTATCTCATGATTGAGAAATGTAAGTAAAGACCTGTGATTTAGGTATGTTTCGCACAGGGCTGCCACTTGTATGTCACTTTCTCAAAGAATGTGTTTAAACACATCTATCTTATTAGTTATGGAACGACAGTTTTATCGCATTAAGTTCAACTTGTCAGACAAAGCCATCTGGGACGTTTAGCAAATATTCTGAAAGGGGTTAGCGGAAGAGACAGGAGTGAACAAGAAAGAATAGAATAGAAAGGAAAAAAATAGAAGCGGACAGTAAAGTAGGTCTATGAATTATAGAATTACCGCGTTCGTAACTGTCTATACAGCAAGTTTTAGAATTGTTTCCAATTCAGCGTCTGAAAAGTTAGAAGATTGATTAATATTTAGGGAGTTACAGAGCTAAGATAATAGTTTTTTAACAGTGGGAGACGGTGGTACCGACTCCTTAGACGAAGAAGGATAAAGTTTATTTTTGCCCTGGTTTGGTTTGCTCAATTCGGAAGAAGTTAAGTTAACAGAGACAACCGGATTGGTGGAGGTAGACATTCCATGTTGGAGACAGGTTCGACATTTCTGTCTTTTCCCATGGATCTAAAAGCCGACGTGTTCTTTTTAGACTTAGAAGTAGCTCATCTTTGAAGTCCCTTCTAAAAGTCGGTAGATGGTCAAGGTTGAGTCTGCCGTCCACCTCCGTTTAATTGAGGGATCCAGTGAGGTTAAGACCATTGTCTGGAAGAAATTCCCCAAAGGTAGGGAACGGGACAAAGAATCCCCCCCCCCTAAGCTCCGGGCGAAGAACCGGGACCAGAGCGGCCCTTTTCCAAAAGAGCTCCAGTTTTTTTGTAATTTAAATCCTTAGTGGCTATAATTTTGTGTATATTTTTTTGACGTAAGAAGGCTTGGCATTTTGGGTCCGAAATCTGATGTTTGTACTCATTGTATTTAAGTCTGATGCAGTTGATGCATTTATAATTGTCGCTCAAACAATCAGTTTTTGAGTGGCTCGACTTGCCACACCTTTCACAATGTGGCTTTCTCGAGGAAACTTGTTTACACGAGGACTCTACGTGTCCCAATCGTTGGCAAAAGTTGCACCTTCTCATCTTATAAACATATGGATGAAGAAAACATCTCTTTCCCATGTAAATGCACGAAGGCGGAACCATCTTGGTTCTGAAACAAAGGTAGCTGTTAGTGTTAACAAGTGACGGTGGTGAGTCAGGTTTCCCATAGACTCTACGCTGGAGTCTAATTACTTCAAACGGGGGAATCCACCCATCGAAGTCGCCCACTCAGGTGGAGACTTAATATGAGACTTTGCTTTTTCCTCAGTATCGTCGTCGTCAATACCTTTAAGAATGTATTGTTTAATGACCCTGAAGTTCGGGATGTAGGTTATCCAGCAACCACTAGCGGTGATTGAGGCAAACACTGACAAGAAGCGAAACTTTCCACGAAAGTGTTAGCTCTTACCCAGTTAGGAAAAACAACCAAAGACTTGTTCTTCCCTAGCAACTTAAGGTCATAAGCAAACTGAAAAGGCTTGCACAAAAGCTTGTTCAACCTTTTTCCTAGGCCCAGAACACTTATTAAACTCTGTGTTATGACCCCTACTCGGTCGCGATCAGCTGCGACAGATGGACCCTCTACCGCCTCAACATGCACGAAGAAGGAGCCCGAGGACTCTGGATCGTATCTATTCAAGGTCAAGGCTCGCTGAGTCTCTGACAGCGGGGAGCAGGACTTCTTGGAAGGGGAAAAATCCATCCAGAAAAGTGTCTTTTCTTTTCCAAACATGCAGCAGCCCATCCTCACAAGGTGGGGGTAAAGAGGACAGGACCGCTGCCTGTCCAGGAGTTTGACCATCCGGTGTTATGATCACAGGACTTTCACCGGGCAGGTTCAGCTCTCGAGAGGGAGTGTTATCCAACTCTACCTTCATAGCTTACTTATGCTGATAAAACTGACTCGAAAGAAAAGAAAGGAAATTGGCGGGAAGCGCCCGTGGAGGTTATGCCTCACAAGAAAGTTCGACAAGCCAGCAATCAAGTATCAAAATAACACAAATTTACTTTTTTTAAGTAAGAAAAGCAAGAGTACTTACTTATTAGGAGAGAAGCAATTAAACAGGCAAAGATTGCATGCAAAAAAACCACTCGTGAAAGCAGGAGGAACGGGTAAGGACGTCTCAGTCGCTCAAGCGCTCTCTATCGGATCACTTGTTATAGTACACTTTATAACCACAAACTACCAAATTACAAGATAAACCATTCACATTCAAATTTGAGGTTGGAGATTCGAAACTTGAGAGCTGAAATTTGAGATTGGAGACGAGATCTAAGATTTAAGAAGTGACTATGAATTCGGGCCTAAGTCGCGCCGCGCTTCTTTGTTTACTCCGCCTCTCGTTACTAAAGCTGTGTTCCAGAATTGCTGCCAGCACGCTGCCAGTGCTAAGATTGTATAATATATGTGACCTAAACTATAGATCTTTAGCGCTGGCAGTGAATTTTGGGACACAGCCTAACACCCGTATTCATAGTCGTTCCTTGCGGAATAAGGACTGTTTGTTCCTTATTCTGTGTTTCATAGACAGAATAAGGTGCGTTATTGGCTTCCTTATCTCAAGGAAGGTCTTGAGCTTCTTCGAGAAAGAGATTGTAGTAGTATTGCGCTGTTTGATACAAATAGCGCTACAAGCGGCCTATATGGAAACTATGACTCTCACCTCATGGAAGTTTTCGGTTGAAATGTGAATGAAACATACTCTGCATAAGTTTGTAATGATTGTGTGAATCTTTTATCTACAATAGACAATGAATTTTTAAATATTTGTGACGATGAATCTGAAGATGAGTATCTAGTAAATAGACGTGCATGGAAGGCGACTTGCTAAAAGATACATTCGCGATTATAAAAATCCTATTGAATTTTTCGAGGATGTTGCTTTTCGAAAAAGATATAGATATTTTTTGTGCGAGAATGTTTTGTTCTAATTACTGTGTGTAAGAGAAAATTGAGTGACTTGTCATGTTGCCATGCCAAGTCACTTAAAATCCCTAGAATATGGCTTCCTTGTGGAAGAGAGGCTCGGAGATTCAAGGTATTCTCAATGGAGGCGTCCTCCATACTTGAGATAAGGAAGGACTATGAATACGAGTGTACAGCCTCTTGCACAATGCGAGGGAATAGTGATAGCGATAAGTAATATGCTGGGAATAAACTATGCGTGTATTCGTGATTCGTGATTCGCGATTCGTAGCGATGCGCTACGTAGCTACGTAGTCACGCGAATACACGCAAAAAGTGTGTTTGTATAATCGCGAATCACAAATCACGAATCACGAATGCGTGCATAATCTAGAGGTAGCAATAGACACCTCGAGAATTCTACCTCGGAAATTTTATCGTTATTGCTTATTCTGTTTTCTGATCTGCATTGATACATGTGTATTTTTGTATGTTAGATTCTGCTGTTCTTATCGTTATTTATGAATGTAAACTCTTTAAAACTGGTGTTATTTCTATCGCTATCGCTATTCCGTCCATTGTGCAAGGGGCTTAAGACATTATATGAAAGAAGCCATTTTTCTTTTTATCTGATAATCGTGCACGCTTATCATAGACATTTATAGTATACTAGACTGCATGGTTTGCCTCCCTAGATGTACCGGTATATAATGTACAACTTATACATAACATAGGCTGCGTTCGGGGAGCACGCTATCAGCGCTATTGCGTCATTCTATCTTTGTTTTACATCTAATGAGCAATAAAGATAGAATGATGCAACAGCGCTGATAGCGCGCCCCGAACGCAGTCATAGTAACCGATTGGAATGTGTCATTTGCTATTCGCTACTACGTGACACAAGTGTCGTACTGCAAGACAGTGAATTGTGCGCGATAAAAAAAATAAAATGCGTATCTGACGCTTCACACGATTCAACAAAACATGTTTACAAAACACGTTTACAAATACATAGGTTTCACGAAAATTGTGCAAATTTCTCGCAGTTTATGTGTGCTGCAAAGATTCGTGCAGTATCACGTGATTATTACACTCATTGATGTAGAACATAAAAAATGTGACATTTCACATTCCAATCTGTTACTAAGTCCGCCGCCTATGTGTGTGTGTCTGTGTGTTGAGCTCAGAATTACATGGCTTTTCGGTACAATCTTAGGAATATATAATATAAGGAACCTCGCAGTCTAGTATATAATAGATGTCTATGACGCCTATAGAGTCCGATCATCCCCGCGCTCTCATTGGCTCACATTTATTAATTCATATCTCAATAAATATTGCGAATTTTGCAAAATGGTAAATAACTTTTCTGTTTAAAATGACCGAATCTACCTACACACATCGGCTTTATAGTTCGTTGTCAGACACCTTGTATATTGTACATATACAGGGTGTCCCAGAATTAGTGTAACATCTTGTAGACAAGTAGAAGGAGTAAAACTGAGTAAATAAGTCTTATACCATTTTGCTAGATTCGTAATAGTTACCCAAATCTTAAACCAGGCCTAAGTCTCGTGCGTTATGTTCGATCTATTCGGTGCATATGAAAAGTCCGTTAGATCCGTTACCGGTTGTAGACGAGAATAGACGTGTTTACATGTTTTGTGTTTTTGTTTTTGTTTTTTGTTTACACCAAATTTTTGGGTTTTTTCTTTCCAAAAAAACCTATTGGTATTTACTTTAAAATAGTAATTAATTATCTGTATACAAAAAAATAGCTTGACCGATGTCAAAAATAAAGTTTATTCTAAATTAGAAAGATTACAAATATTTCCGTCAAAATTATTGGATATTTTCTACATTATTAAACATTATTAAACATAATAAACAATTAAAATAATTAAAAGATAAAAATTTTAAAACGTACTAGTAAAGGTTAAATTTAAAACAAATGATATACAATAAAACGTATATTTCTTAAAAATATAGTTTAGTAAGTCTATTTAATTATTTTGGGCTTTAATTGGGTGCGTTCAGACAACTCAACAGTTGTACAACTGTGTTGAGAGATAATTACTTATAATTGGATCATACTTTTAGAACCGTAACAGATTTTGAGGAATAATCCTATCAAAGTAATGATTTCTCAACCGTTGCGTTTTCTGAACGTAACCATTTTTTTATTTAAAAAAAATACATACTGACGTCCCCATTCGCCGCCGCCGCCGATAAATTATCATCCGCCGATTCCGCCATACCCAGAGAAAATTTTCGGCGAATTCGCCGCCGCCATACCCAGATAGCCATGTGACGGCACCGGGTGACGTCCGTTTGACCACGGTACGATTGGACACAGTACGATTGCACACGTACGATTGACCACGGTAAGATTGGCCACAGTACGATTGACCTCAGTACGATTGGACATCGCAAGATTAGCATACTGTACGTTTGCCCTTACGAAAAAGAACTACTGCCGGCTGTGTGATTATTACATGCGGCCGTGTGATTAATATGGCGGCTCTGTAATGATCGAGGCNAATATTATTGTATCTGTAATAACTTTTAGCAGCGGAATACAAGCGGACATTACTTGCTCTTTAGATATTATTGGAAAAACTACTGTGTGTAATAACCACTGAGTGTGCGGATCACACGCAGATATTACTAGATATCGCTCATATATATATTATACAGATAAAAATG
>NW_018023001.1:0-5862 GCF_002006095.1 Pseudomyrmex gracilis | reverse complement strand
CTCGATCATTACAGAGCCGCCATATTAATCACACGGCCGCATGTAATAATCACACAGCCGGCAGTAGTTCTTTTTCGTAAGGGTTGCTATTTTAAGCAATTTTTAGCGATTGTTTGGTACATGTATCAAAGTGTACCAAAGCATAGTTTCTATATATCCTAACTACACTTTGGTATATGTACCAAACGATCGCCAAAAATCGTCTTTTGCAACCACTGAAATATTTCAAAAGTTTTTTGTAATTCTGCGCCTATATATTACTGCCGCAATATATTACTGCTTATATATTACTGGCAATAATATTTAGGCAGTAGTATATTGCGGCAGTGGTACGAAATAAGTACAAGCATTCTGTGTAATTGCCAATAATATTTTCAGTGATAACCTGTAATACTTCCTGTGATATCCAATAATATTTTCTGTGATATCCAATAATTTTTTCTGTAATACCTAATAATATTCTTGTGTAATTGCCAGTAATATTTATATGTAATCGGCAATAGTTTTTCTTCGTAAGGGTGACCACGGTACAATTGACCACAGTACGATTGACCACGGTAAGATTGACCACGGTACAATTGTACACCGCAAGATGAGCATACTGCACGATTGACCACGGTACGATTGCCCACGGTACGATTGACCACGGTATGATTGACCACGATACAATTGATCACAATCGTACACGTGTGGGTGGAGGAGGGGCTCCGCCTTGTACTGTATCCTATCCTATCGTACCGTGGTCAATCGTACGGTGGTCAATCGTACCGTGGTCAATTGTACCGTGGTCAATCTTACCGTGGTCAATCGTACAGTATGCTAATCTTGCGGTGTTCAATCATACTGTGGTCAATCGTACCGTGGTCAATCGTACCGTGGTCAATCGTACTGTGGTCAATAGTACGTGTGTAATCGTACTGTGTCCAATCGTACCGTGATTAAACGGAATACCTTTGACTATATAATATATGGACTGCTAGTAGCTAACTTTAGACGTGTCGCCAAGCTGCAAACGTATAAGCTCCGCCCCTGTCAGTAATTTTCTGGAAGAGTGGGAAGGCTTTTGTAAAAATGTCAATGGTGAAATCAGCGTGAAATTCCCGTTTACTGTTTCGTGCACTTACTGCGTAGTTAGTGTTTGCTGTTAATGTGTTTATGCTGAGTTTGATGTTTTCCTTCTTCAAAAATGTATTGCTTTGTTTACGGATGCAAATCGTCGACATACAAACGCCAACGTGAAGAAAAGAAGCCAGTTTTGCCATTTTACAGGTGAGTTAGTTATCTCTAACCTGCAAATTTTTTTTTACTTGTAAATGGATATTTAGTATAATCCAATATAATTATGTACTTAATTTAAAGATATAAAGAATAAATAATATAAAAAACATGGCAACTTTCGACCAGTTTGTTTGAATTTCCCGGCATTTACTGACAGAGGTGGAGCCAATAAATCGCACTTCGATATTTCAGCCAACTTCAGCTGCGGCGACACCGGGCATATGCCTTCAACATAGTAAAAGTAGGGGAACTAGCAGTCCATACTTATATAAAGGGAGCCACTGTGACGGCACGCCAATGTTGCCAGATAGAGAGAATTTTCCCATATTGTGGAAATTTCCGACCACTTAAAACTAAAAGGGAAAAATGGGAAGTTTTTTCCAAAAAAACACCTAAAAATGGAAAATTTTACATCGTCAAGGCCTTGACGATGAAAAAAGAGATTGTAACGGCCATAAAAGTCGTACCGTGGCAAATAGTCATAAACAAGATTTAAGGTCCACTAAAACAGAGGTCGGCAACTGGGCACTGCCCGCGGGCAGACTTCTTGCCTGCGGGCGCCCGCGGGCAATAAATGGAGAGAGAGGATAAGTACAAGAGCAGTGTTCGTAACTGGAAGTATGCTGCAACAAAAACGGCACATGCTTAAATGTACCATTACCATGCCATACAAAGTTTTACTGATTAAAGATCAGATCATTTTTTAGCTGGAAAAAAGATAAAAAGAGAGAGAAAAATTATTAAAAATGTTCAAAATAAAGAATAAATTAAAACTTGCTTTGTTAAATAAAAAATATATTTTAATAAATTTATTTTTTAGTGCTACTTGGACTAAATTTTGCATAAAGATAATAAAATAATACCATATTTAAATAAACATTTGTAATCGCACAATTAAAACCATTGATATAAAAAAATAGCAAATTGTTCACACATTCTGAACATAAAAAACAATACGATGAGAGAGGCGAGACGACTTTCCCGATCCTCTCGTCATGTCAAATTTGTTCCTATATATTAATATATAATGCAACACAATTAAAAAATATATAATATAACATAATAAACAAATTACAATAATATTATAGAAATTCAACAATAATATTATAGAAAATAAAATATAATAGAAAATTTAACTTTTTGATACTATACGTGAGATATCAGGTGTAATATCTCTTGCACAACTTAATCGAAGAATTGCAGTTATATGTGCGTCTGTTAATAATCCATGTAAACGTGATTTATTTATTTTCATTAAATAATTCAGAAAACATTCAGAAAATAATTGTTCACATAAATACGTAGATCCAAACATGCACATAATTTTTGCAGCACGAGCGTGCAAACGAGGAAAGCGTTCTCGTGATATATAACTATAAAATTCTACAATATCATTTATTGTTTTAAAACGATTTTGCAAAAGAATATCGCATTTTAAATCAATTAATTCTAGTTGTACATCTGCAGGAATAATATTAGTATCAATATGAAAAGGTGTCATAAAAAGAAGGAAATCTGTTTCTAAAATATGCATCTCACTAAAACGATTGTCAAATTCGTCATGCAAAGAAGTAAGTGATTCTATAAATTTATCATATTGTTTATCTTTAATATCTTCAGCAATAACAGATAAAAGATTTGGAAAATGCAATATCTGCCTGGATTGAAATTGATCTATAAATGAATTTAATTTCATTTTAAACGAACGAATTTCGTTTAACATTTGGGTAATTAATTTATTCTTTCCTTGTAGAGACATATTTAAATTATTTAAGTGATTTGTGATATCCGCAAGAAAAGCAAGATCAGCAATCCAAGCAGGTGATGATAATTCCGGTATATTTTTGTCTTTCATTTCCATAAAGACAATTATATCTTTACATAAATAAAAAAAACGCTTTAATGTTTTGCCTCGACTGAGCCATCGCGATTCACAAAAATATAGTATATCTGTATATTCTGAATCTAAAAAGTTCAAAAATTCACGAAATTGGCGATGATTCCCGTTGTTCTAATAAAATTTACAACTTTGATAACAATTGTCATTACTTATTCATATTTTAGGGATTTTGCACATAATGCTTCCTGATGAATGATGCAATGTACAGAATATTCTGTTTTGACTGCGACATTAATTTGGATTTTAAACGTCCTACGAAACCAGTATGACGTCCTACCATTGCTGCAGTACCATCAGTAGCAACTGAAACCAATTTCTCCCATGACAAGTAGATATTTGCAAGTGCTTCTTCAACACCATTTATGATATCTTCTCCAGTTGTAGTGTCTCTTTTAATGGTATAATATCTAATAATTCTTCTGTGATTGACAAAGTATTATCTACTCCACGGATAAAAATTGCTAATTGTGAAGTATCTACGATATCAGTAGTCTTGTCGAGAGCTAATGAGTAAGCAATAAAATTATTGGCCTTTAATTGCAATTGTCGCACGAGATCTGCGCTTAATTGTTCGATACGACGTGCCACAGTTCGCGGAGAGAGTTTAATTGTTCTGAATTTTTCTACTTGATTAGGGCATACTGATTTCGCTGCTATCTCTAAACATTGTTTCACGAAAGGACCAATGGTGAAGGGGCGTGATTGTCGTGCAATTTCATGAGCGATTTTGAAACTTGCGTATTTAGCTGATTTATTAGAATTCGATTCTTCTGCCTAGTAAAATAATATATAATTTATATATTATATGTTATATGTAATAAATTATATTTATTACACATTTAATTATATTATATTATTATAGTAAGAGAAGTTATGTATTAATATATTTATGATACAAATCAAGAGGCACGGTAGTGCCTCGCGCCAAGTTCACGCGCACGCAGTGCGCCCGAACTGTACGAGGCACCGTACCTCTATATACGCAAAAATGAAGAATTTTAGGAGTGGGGGAAAATTCAATCAGCACTATCTTAATACTGACTGAACCGATCAGCTTTATTCTACTCTCAATCGATTCAGGTAAAAAAGCAGAAAAGAAAAGTATTAATGTGTTTTTTTCGACCAAGGCTTGTTTTCGAAGCTGTTTACAGAAAACGTTTTGACTTCTTATTTTTCACGTTTTCTGACTAGATAGGCAAGTGGTCGGGAAAATCGACCGGCTAGGTGGTGGGGAAAATCGACCGACTAAGTAGTGGGGAAAATCGACAGGCTAGATGGTGGGGAAATGTCAGTTTACCTGTGGTCGAGGAGATGGCAATATACATGCGTCTACACGACGCGTGATAAGAAAGAAATCTGTTTTCTTGTATAAGAAAACGTATGAGAAAAAGAAAAAGAAAAAGAGAAGAAAATGAAAGAGAGTGAAAGAAAAAGCGACAGAGAATGGGAGAGAAACTGAGAAAGAGTGAGAGAAAATGAAAAAAAGAGAGAGTGAAAGAAAAATTAAGTGAGAGACTAAAAAAGAGAATGCGAGAGAGAGTGCGAGAGAGAATGAGAAAGAGTGAGAGAAAGTGCAAGAGAGAGAGAGAAAGACTGAGAGAGAGAGTAAGAAAGAGTGCGAGAGGAAGTGAGAGAGAATGTGAGACAGTGAGAAAAAGTGAAAGAAACTAAGAGAGAGTAAGTGAGAGTGCGAGTGAGAGTGAGAAAGAGTGCGAGAAAGAGTGAGAAAGAGTGAGCGACAGTGAAAGACAGTGCAAAAAAGAGTGAGAGAGAGTGCAAAAGAAAGTGAGAAAGAGTGAGAGAGACTGCGAGAGAGTGAGAGAGAGTGCGAGTGAGAGTGAGAAAGAGTGCGAAATAGAGTGAGAGAGAGTGCGAGTGAGAGTGAGAAAGAGTGCGAGAAAGAGTGAGAGAGGCTGTGAGAGAGTGCGAGAAAGAGTACGAGAATGTGAGAAAGAGTGAGAGAGAGTGCGAGAAAGTGAGAGAGAGTGAGAGAGAGTGCGAGAGAGAGTGAAAAAGAGTGAGAAAGAGTGCGAGAGATAGTGAGAGAAAATGCAAGAAAGAGTGAGAGAGAGTGGGAGGGAAAATGAGAAAGAGTGAGAGAGTGTGAGAGAGTGTTTTAGAGTGCGAGAGAGAGTAAGAGAGAGTGAGAAAGAATGTGAGAGAGAGTGCGAGAGAGAGAGAGAGAGTGAGAGAAAGAGAGTAAGAGTATGAAAAAGAGAAAAAGTAAGAAAGAGAGAAAAATAGATTGTGATATAAAAGAGTAAAAGAGAGAATAAAAGATTGCGAAAGAGAATGTGAAAACGCGACGGCGCGAAAATTAAAAAAATAATGAGTTGAATCTTTAATGTTTGTCTTTTATAAAATAAGACATAATAGAAAAACAGTAAAGTTTATTTTTTTAATATATACGTGAAATATATGCTACACAAAAAGGAGTGATATCCGAAAAAAACTTACCTTTTTAAAAAAAGGTAAACAAGTGCGCCAAGTACACGCACAACACGTAATACTTTAAATTAAATTTCTAATCTCAAACTAGTATTTATTAAAAAATGTATTTTATTTTTAATATAAAACATTTTATTTCTACAAAACCTACGTTACAAAAAAAGTGATATGAAAAAGTAGCACCAAATACACTTGTGTACATTTAAAGAAAGTATTAAAAACATTATAAAAAAATA
>NW_018023000.1:27080-28437 GCF_002006095.1 Pseudomyrmex gracilis | reverse complement strand
TATAGGACTTTTCACCTCAGTTTTATTCCTTCTACCTGTCTACGAGAGATGTTAAACCAATTCTGGGACACCCTGTATATATAGGAAAGCAGTTAAAACAGGCCACTTGATTAACTTTGACAATATTAGTTTTATAGAAAAATGGTGTAGACAAACGTTATATGGTTTCGAGGAGAAATTATTATGACTATCAATTTAATTGTAGATGTAGCGCCACTTGCGAGATTATATTATGGCGGCCATTTTTATTAATAAAAGATGCGACCATTTTTTTTAGAAGTCGATTTTTTCTTGAAAAAAATGAATTGTAATTGACAATGAGAACAAATACAACGATTTTTATTTCTTAAATTAATAAATTTTCAAAGTTTACGCACACGCACGCACATACACCAAAACAGGACATCTGAAAATATAACTCGCTTGCTTTTAATGGTGTGTGTGCGTGCACGTAAACTTTAAGAAGCTAAAACTCTGTGAACAATAATCTAAAAGCAAAACCTTATATGTGTCTCATTGCTAGCTACAACTTTTGTTTAAAAAAAAGAAATGACTTCTCATTTTGAAAAATGACTACTATGATGTAATTTCGAAAACGATGCCATTCACGATTGAATTAAAATTGAAATGATAATGTCAATATTTTTCTCCCTTGAAATCATCAAATTTTTGTTTTCTACATTTTTCTATAAAACTTCTATCTTCCGAGGTATTCAGGTCGCTTGTAATATGCTGTCTCACCTGTATACAGAGTATCCGGAAAATTGCTGGCAATACTTAGGGAAGTGATTGGAAATCCAAAAAAAAATTTATATAAGCACAGGTCCAGAAATAAGTCGTTTCTCAGTGATAGCCACTTTTATGTTTAAAAATCGTAATCTTTTTCCTATTCATAAATTATTTTATTGTTTTAATTAAATAACTTTATTTCGGACTATTTCAATAGAAGAATAAGAACTTGCATTTTGCTAAAGGTGGTCATTTTGAACATAAAAAGGAANTTACATCGAATTAGACATGATGGCCAAAATGGCCATCTTTAGCATGAATGCAGATCCTTATTCTTCTATCACAATCGTCAAAAATATAGTTATTGAAGGTAAAATAACAGTTATTTGTTAAAACACACTATACAATAAATTATGATTACAAACAAAATTACGATTTTCAAACATAAAAGTGGCTATAACTCGGAAACGACTTCTTTCCGAATCTGCTTCCTGTTANATAAATTTGTTTTTGGATTCTCACTCACTTTCCTAAGTATTGGCAGCAATTTTCCGGATACTCTGTATATACAGAAAGTCATTTAAGTTGACACAGCGAAAACTTTGATAGACAACTAATTTAAAAAAAA
>NW_018023000.1:21574-26490 GCF_002006095.1 Pseudomyrmex gracilis | reverse complement strand
TGATTTGCAAACACCCACGCATTAAAATATAATAGCGCCACTTGAATCCTCACTCTAAATACTACAAGACGTCAGCTTTTTTTTTTCTAATCAGTTGTCTATAAAATTTTTCGCTGTGTCACCTTAAATGGAACACTTTATATACATAACCATTTATATGTGTGTGTGTGTTGTTTGCTTGTGTAATAGTGTGGGAGAATGGGTGTGTGTGTGTGTGTGTGAGTGTGTACCTTTTTATGCATGTACGCATACTTTCTTCATTGTGTACAAGTTTTTACATTTACTAACCGGTTTTCGTTTTTCACTGATGTTAGTATAATATTTCTGTATAATTTATTGTCTTTAGAAAAACGTAATTTTCTTAAAACATACTAACACTTCATATGTTACATTCATTTTTATTATATTTTTCCTTTTATGTGTTGCTATTAATATCAATTGTAGTAATAGTTTTGTATTCTACAGAATGAGTAATTTATTTNTTACAGTATGAGTAATTACGTACCGTACAAATTTTGTTATTAGAAGATAAAGTATTTTTTGTTCTATTATTTGTTATTTTATGTATTCCATTTATGTAGCGAATTACACTTTTGCTTTGGTTATATATTGACAATGATAAAACAGTTTTTTTTACTTTTTGTAATAACAATTTTACAACCAAAATGAAAACAAATTTTCTGATTACTTCCATATATTATATAATTATTTTAGATTATTTAATATTTACTAGCTTTTACAATGTTTTCTTCTATGCATCATTGCACGTAGCACATATTGTATATAAGTGCACTTCAAACCTATTAGTGCTTATGTACGTACGTTTATAAAACTGCATTTANGAAAATTTACTACATCCAACTTAAGTTGGGACATATGCATTCTGCGTTCAATAATTATTACACCAGCACACGTTTGTAAAAAACGCCTCTGGGAAAAGTAACATCATGCAATTTACATTCTAGCTAACGCTTTCTGCGTTCAATAATTATTACACCAGCACACGTTTGTAAAAAACGCCTCTGGAAAAATTAACATCATGCAACTTACATTCTAGCTAACGCTTTCTGCGTTCAATATAATTATTACACCAGCACACGTTTCTAAAAAACGCCTCTGGGAAAATTAACATCATGCAACTTACATTCTAGCTAACGCTTTCTGCGTTCAAAAATTATTACACCAGCACACGTTTGTAAAAAACGCCTCTGGGAAAATTAACATCATGCAATTTACATTCTAGCTAACGCTTTCTGCGTTCAATAACACAGCCACACACAAAAAAAAATTTCTTTGGCCTGGGAATCAGACCATGTTTATTATATGTTTTTGGGGTCGCTGAATCCGAATCCGAAATTCATTAAACCCTATCGGGTCGGGGTTTCGCCATAACCTCAAAAAACACCATAATCTGAGCTCGAAACTCATATAATCTTTTGATTCAAGCCATAAACACAAAAACCAATTAGATAAACCCCATAACCCCATCTTTTGGTAAACCTAAGTCTTCTATAAGATCATTCAACACCAATCTTGAGAATACTTCGATACGATAGTAGGGGAGACCGGGGCTAGTAGGCCAATTTTTCAGTATTTGATTTTTAATAAATTATATGAGCGAGATATTGTTATAATGGTTAGTATATCTTATAAGACATATATTTGACTATGTGATTAAAAAGTAAAAGTAGACTTAATGTTACAACGACTGAGGTATTTTAATATTTTCTGAACACTTGTCATGTTAGTCAACTAGCCCCACGGTCGGGGTTAGTAGACTTACAGTATGGGGTAGGTTGACTAAAGTATAAGAAGTAAAGAAAATGTTATTAACAACTTAGTGGTTTAATACAATGGCAAGAAAGTTGTTTTATTACAAAATATTATTTATCTTTTTTCATACTTTAATAATAAACTAAATGATTTCTCAACACAAATTATAATGATTACATATTTATCAAATTTAAACAAAACAAAAATTGCTTTTGCAACAAAATACAGTTAAAAATTTTTAATATTTTAACTTTTTTAATATATTTGGNTTGATTTTTAATAAATTATATGAGCGAGATATTGTTATAATGGTTAGTATATCTTATAAGACATATATTTGACTATGTGATTAAAAAGTAAAAGTAGACTTAATGTTACAACGACTGAGGTATTTTAATATTTTCTGAACACTTGTCATGTTAGTCAACTAGCCCCACGGTCGGGGTTAGTAGACTTACAGTATGGGGTAGGTTGACTAAAGTATAAGAAGTAAAGAAAATGTTATTAACAACTTAGTGGTTTAATACAATGGCAAGAAAGTTGTTTTATTACAAAATATTATTTATCTTTTTTCATACTTTAATAATAAACTAAATGATTTCTCAACACAAATTATAATGATTACATATTTATCAAATTTAAACAAAACAAAAATTGCTTTTGCAACAAAATACAGTTAAAAATTTTTAATATTTTAACTTTTTTAATATATTTGGAACTTTATAATATCGGTTATAATATACTTTAAACTTTATATCAACAAAAACGTAGAATATTAAATCATAAATACCTATATATATAAACTTCTTGTTTTTAATTTTTTCCTTAATTTTTTTTTAAGGCTGAAACACAATTTTTACATTTGCAGAAAAGCAGACTACTTTTTGCACAATTTAAATGGGTCCACATCTTGCATGAAATACACTGGATCCATTCTTCTCCAGAAACACTTTTTGAATACAGTTTAGTACATTCAACTTACATTGCATCATCTGCCTTATTAGAAGAACAATTAGTATTTTTGGTCTTTCTTTTTTTCTTCTGTCTGTCTTTAATTGCTTTACAATTTTTATTATTTTCTTCCGCAAACTTTAATTTTTTCTTCGTATTTCTTTGTTTTTTTAGAAGTTTCTGTTCTTTTAGCTTTTCCTTTTCAGGCGTGTCCGTGTATATTGTACTTTTTCTTTTTTGATTATTCTTTCTGCGTTCTTGACGTGGTCCTGCTTTAGGAAATGGACGTACATCTTCAGGCGTAAATGAAGCTAAATTTTTGGGATCGTTTAAAGGCGGTGACTCTATCTTGTTTGAATCATTTATTTCATTTTCAATTACTAGTTGTTCATCATTTGTGTGGGCAGAAGCTTCTTGATTGTTAATGTCTGCAACTGGTCTGTCTGTTACATACGAACTAGCAAACTCCGATTCAGGAAAAATGTTTTCGTTCAATGGATAAATTCCTGTAACCCTAAATCCGGATTGTACGTTGTCACAACTTGCTGCTAATGGAAGGGCAATTTTTATTAATTCTGGAATATTGTAAATGCTAATAGTTTTGCCAGGATGACAAGCAAGCCAATTATCGGAGGCTGTGTTAAAATATTTTTTTAGAGGTCCATAAACTGTCCTATCGAGAGGTTGAAGTTTATGGCTACAATGAGGGGGAAAAGATAATATAGTAACGCCATTGTCTTTAAAATAATCAAGCACTTCGATAGATAAATGAGAATCATGATTATCTAACAATAGAAGAACAGGTTTTTCTTTAGATGGCTTCACGTATTGAACAAAATGTTTTGCATATTTGATGAAATTTTCTTCTTTCATCCAACCTGATTTATTAGCGTCACCAGATGATCCAAGTGGCCCATCTCTAACGAAATAATCTTTGTAATTCACGCGAGGAAACACAAAAAACGGTGGAATTGTATTTCCAATTGCTGAGACCGCAACTGCTACCGTGACCAATGTTCCTCTCTCAGCTGAGGTCATTTTACCTAATTGTCTCATACCTCGCCGTGCAATTACTTTATTAGGAACATGAGCAGTTGTAATTCCTGTTTCATCTACATTCCATATGTCTCCAGGACCGAGATTTAAACGAATATATACACTTTTTAAATTATCAAAAAATAGAGCTACATTGCTTTTATTAAAAGATGTAGCTCTCGAAAGACTCGTAGCTTGTGGCGATCTAATTGACAGTGTTGTATGACGTTTAAGAAAATGTCCTAGCCAATCTTCTCCTGCAATTTTCTTCACTTTCCATGAATCAGGTATGATTTTATTGATCTTTATGGCATATTCAAACGCAAATTTTCTTGTTTCATAGGGGGTCAATCCATAATAAATATCAGCAGATTTTTTTATATAATCGACTAAAGCTTTTTCTTCTTCATCCGTAAAAATCTGTCTACTTCTCTGATATCCAACTCTATTCAAAATTAGCTCAGATCTTGTAATATTTGGATTTTTTTCAACTTTACTTCGCATTTTAGTCACGTATCGATGTAATGTTTTATAAGGTATATTATGCTCACCAGCGGTTGCATTAATGCTTTTCTTTTCAAGAATTACTTCCTGACAAGCTTGTTCAATAATTTGTTTTGAAGTTGAACCTCTGTCTGATTTTCTTTTATATGTCCTCATTATTCTATAAAACAAGTTAGTATTTAATCATTATTCAGTATAATGAAAATTTAGTAAAAACTGATATCACTGGAGTTGGTTGACTAGTTAGTTATATAACCCCAAATGTTATTAGCCAACCAGCCCCGAACGATCATTTTGTCTTTAATGCTCTATCTTAACCTTAAATTAATTATAAATAAAAAAATTACTGCTTCAATAGTTTGTTTAATAAGCAAACTTTAAGATATTCTTTTAACATTTATCCTATTGTAACTATATACAGCATGAGAACATAAAATCTTCAAGAAAAAATATTTACTTACGCAGCTAATTTTTCGATAAACGCTGATAATTCTGAAATAACGTGCGATCACGGCGTAGAAAACAAATGAATAGCATAGTAGACGTGACTTGTTTCTACAGAAAATTTTTCCGCGACAAAGCACATATAGGTGCAATGTTATTAACAATTAGTCTACCTACCCCTATAGGCAACTAGCCCCGGTCTCCCCTAT
>NW_018023000.1:16860-20481 GCF_002006095.1 Pseudomyrmex gracilis | reverse complement strand
GGGTTTAATGGACCTCGGATTCGGATTCAGCGACCCCAAAAACATATAATAAACATGGTCTGATCCCCAGGCCAAAGAAATTTTTTTTTTGTGTGGCTGTGTTATTATTACACTAGCACACGGTTGTAAAAAACTCTACTGGGAAAATTAACATCATTCAACTTACATTCTAGCTAACGCTTTTTGCGTTCACTAATTATTACACCAGCACACGTTTGTAAAAAACGCCTCTCAAAAAAGTAACATCATGCAATTTACATTTTAGCTAACGCTTTCTGCGTTCAATAATTATTACACCAGCACACGTTTGTAAAAAACGCCTCTGGGAAAATTAACATCATGCACTTTACATTCTAGTTAACGCTTTCTGCGTTCAATGATTATTACACCAGCATACGGTTGTAAAAAACGCCTCTGGGAAAAGTAACACCATGCAACTTACATTCTAGCTAACGCTTTTTGCGTTCAATAATTATTACACCAGCACACGTTTGTAAAAAACGCCTCTGGGAAAATTAACATCATGCAATTTACATTCTAGCTAACGTTTTCTGCGTTCAATAATTATTACACCAGCACACGGTTGTAAAAAACGCCTCTGGGAAAATTAACATCATGCACTTTACATTCTAGCTAACGCTTTCTGCGTTTGTGTGTGTGTGTTTGTGTTTGTGCGTGTGTGCGTGGAAACGTGTTACTGCGTGGATTCTTTTGTAAGAGTGCACTGTTCAAAAAAATCTTTAATGACAATTAAAAGAGATGCTGATATATATATTACAATGTTATTTATTCAATAATGAAAAATGTGATGGATGTTACTTAATATTTGATTAAAATTGATACTCTTTTTTATTGTGTGTTGGCTTTTCTTAATATTAGTATTCATGAAGTAATTTTTAAAGAAAAACAAAAATAAACACAATAATTCATTTCAGTACAAATGTAAACACTCCGCATACTAAAATACAGAAAAAAAACTTACATACAACAATAGCTTGTTGATATTCCGCAGGACTTTGCCCTCAACGCCCATTTTGTCCATAATAGAAGTATTTCAAAATTACGAGTTATTTATGAGCTTTNGGACCAAGTTGAAAGATTTGGACTTGTTAGCTCAAGCAGGAATTTCATCTTTTCGATCGATATAACTGACAAGGAGAATCTACAGTTGACAAATCATTAAATTTAATCTTCTTGCTTACAATGAATCTACATAAAAAGTAACTTAATCCGTGTCCAAGCGTTTTGTCCAATGCGTCTTTTAAATAATATTTTGTTATGTATCAAATTTAAAGCTCAGTATTGTACTTTATGACATACAGAAACGCGCGAAACTGGTAATATCAGGAACGTTGGATCGAAACTTGACAATGAGTTATTAATTTTTTTTTAATTGTATGAGTTTTGTAAATTATTTTATATGTACATATATGTATAGACACACACCAAATATAAATATATGATGTGTATGAACGGACTGTTTGATCCGGATGCAAGATATTATGCAAGTAATTTTTAACAACTAAATTACTCTCCAAACGTTTTGACTTTTATTTTGAGTCATCTTTAGTGAAGATACTTATTAAAATTGCTTCATTTCTAATAAGTATCTCCACTGAAGATGACTCTAAATAAAAGTCGAAACGTTTGAAGAGTTATTTAGTTGTTAACAATTACTTGCATAATATCCTGCATCCGGATCGAACAGTCCGTTCATACACATAATTTTGAAATTAAACACGATCCAGAGATTTTCTCATATCAGAGTATTATTTATAAATATATGCTAAATATTTACTTTTATGTAGTAAAAACATAATACATGTATACATGTACAGTAGTATACAAAAATCAAAAAAGAAAAAATTAATAATACCTTATTGTTTTTCGATCCTGATATTATTAGTCTCGCACTTACTCACAGCACTATAGAACACTTGTCGATAACGTTTTTTTATGTCTTATAAAGAACATTACCGAGCGTTCCATTTATTTCAAACAACAAAATTTATTTAAATTTATTTAAATTTATTTAAAAGACGCATCGGACGAAAGGCACGAATCAATTTATTTTTAATGTAGATTCATGTGCAAGAGAATTAAAATCGGTGATTAGTCAATCTGTANACTNTCCTTGTGAGTTTACTTGGANTGCGCCTCNCACGTAAAACTGCAGANATCGAACTTCTCTTAGCATCAGAATTACGAGCTATTTACGCCAATTACAAACTCTTATAGCTACAATTTAGAGCTCTCGCACGCTAAGTCATCCTACTAGTATTTTTGCTTCAAAATAAGTATTTTTTTACTATTTCTGTTTACTGTAGAGAAAAAAAGGATGTTAACAGTAATAATTGTTNAAGTTTCAATTTGAAAATAATCTTATCGGTAATTTTTATTATCATATTCGTAACACCATACTGTAATATACCAATCGACAGCAACATCGGATGTTTTAGTTTTTCACAACTGCACCCGCACATAATATTTACGTTACAAATATTTTTTTTCTATATATTTAAGAAATCTGTAGAAGCAAAACTATTTTGTGCAGAAGAATAGCGGATATTGAAATTTGACAAAGTAGCTCAAAAAAAGGTGAATGAAAAAGCTCAAAATAAATAGTTTTTAAGTATAAAATACTTTTAATTAGATCCGAACAATGTAGAGAAGCTAAGTTCTAATTCCGTCAAATTCACAACAGTGCATTATAGAAAGAAAATATTAAAAAAGTCTACATAAAAAAATGACAATACAAAATATATATACATTTAATCATATTTGCTCTCTTAGGAATAAAAAGACAAAAATGTTCTATGTGTTTTTACATACAACATTTTTATCTTTTGGCTAACGATGTAGACATTTTCCCTGTTTCTTTAATTTTTTTCTTCATTTATCTTTAACTTAAAGTTCTATTAATATGTAGATCTATGTAGTATATTCTGTTGGTAACGTGCTACTTTAGGTCTGTTTTTATTGTATGCGGAGTTTTTTGTATAGTTGTAATATTAAGTGATTCTATCTTGATAATTTTTTAAAATTTTCTTNAAATAACATCTCTTAAAAAATATCCAAAATGAAATCGAATGTGTAGCAATGTTAAAAGTTACAATTGTAATATATATTTCAACATCTACTCTTTTAGTTTGCAATGGCTTTTTGCAGATTTAATTTCCACGAGTTGATTCATTTAACACATGAAAAAAGCAAATGCTACAAATACTAATATTTATTACATTATATAATACGTTNATTGGAACAAGATTAAGCTTCATATTAAGCAAACATTTATATATTCAAAAGTAGAAGAATATATTATTATACAAATTGTGACCAATTCAGATACAGACAAAGTGTACAGATAGATTGCGTCAATGTACACATCAAAGTCATGTATCATTTTGCAAACTTTGCTATAGTTATTGAGTGATTAAGTAATTTATGTGATGAACGCACGACAAATGATGGTCCGAGTTCTGTAGGTGTGTATGATTTTTAGTTGTGAGAATCAGCTCATCGCAAGAAGCTGTGTCACTCGCTATTTGCTTGTTTGCTCTGCCTCTTGCTGTTAGAAGGTTGCATAAAGAAAGCCATTTTTCTTTACAACTGAAACTCAAA
>NW_018023000.1:8091-12628 GCF_002006095.1 Pseudomyrmex gracilis | reverse complement strand
TATACAAATTGTGACCAATTCAGATACAGACAAAGTGTACAGATAGATTGCGTCAATGTACACATCAAAGTCATGTATCATTTTGCAAACTTTGCTATAGTTATTGAGTGATTAAGTAATNTATGTGATGAACGCACGACAAATGATGGTCCGAGCTCTGTAGGTGTGTATGATTTTTAGTTGTGAGAATCAGCTCATCGCAAGAAGCTGTGTCACTCGCTATTTGCTTGTTTGCTCTGCCTCTTGCTGTTAGAAGNTTGCATAAAGAAAGCCATTTTCTTTACAACTGAAACTCAAACACGCCTACAGATTTCAGACCATAGCTTCCTACGCGCTCATTAGGTCACATGTATTAATTAATCATACAATAACTATTGCGACTTTTGTTAGATGATATATAACTTTTATCTACGGTCATACGAGCCGATCGCAGAATGTCGTGCGGAAAATGCGTATATACAGGGTGTCCGTAAAATTTTGAAACAGCCGAAGTACGGAGATAGATTGAGTCAAACTGAATAGAAAAGTTATTTGCCATTTTGCAAAATTCGCAATAGTTCACNAGATACAAAGTAATAAATGCATGCCAATGAGCGCGTGAGAAGCAATGGTCTTGACTCTGTAGGCGTGTGTGATTGTCAATTGATCGCGGAGAGCAGTGGCTTCTTATTCCTCTAACGTTGCTTGCTCCTTTTCTTACGAATAGGGTGGAGTGAACGAACGAGCGCGGTGTGTGACTCGGCTGATTTCGCGGNCAGCCGATATTCGGCGGTAAGAAAAAGAGCAAACAACGTTAGAAGGATAAGGAGTCACTGCTCTCCGCGNTCAGCTGACAATCACACACGCCTACAGAGTCAAGACCATTGTTAACTATTGCAAATTTTGCAAAATGGCAAATAACTTTTCTATTCAGTTTGACTCAATCTATCTCTATACTTCGGCAGTGTCAAAATTTTACGGACACTGTACATATATATACATACGCATTTCCCGCACAACATCCTGCGATCGGCTCGTATAACTATATATTTATTTCGTAGTTTATTACCTTTTTGAGCCTAAAGATGTAAGTATAACTTTTATGTTCCGATTGACTAAATCTATCTGAATACTTAGCCTGTGTCAAAATTGTTCATACGTCTCATAATATAGTTATTCAATGTTTTGAAAGAAAATTGTAGCTTTCGTAAATTACAAAATAATATTATTTGTACTGCAATTTGTACTATACTTGCTATGCATAAATGTTTATACATCAATCTTATTGGAAGAAATAAATGAATAAACTCGTGAAAATATGACAAAAAATATGAAAAAAAAGATAGCGACCCAATATACAAACTGTTGGTGCATATGCATATAGGTTTTATGTGTAAAAATAATAAAATGTTTTACTCTTAATTCGAATTTTCTTCAGTAATAGACTTACGCAAAAAAGATATTACAATAATAAAAAAAACACATTACCAGAAATGAAAACTATCAATGATCATCAAAGAAAATTAAAATAATATACAATATATAAGAAAACGTTTTAAAAAGTCACGTTAAATAAGAAGACACAAAAATGTTTGTTTAGTCTGTCACTGAAAAAGATTTGATATAAGAAATATTTCATTGGTTGAACAAAACAATTATATGCACATNCCAACATCTTGTTTCACATTGGTCCTTTATTTTATCTTATTATTATGTTTATATACAGAGTTCCTGTAAGCCAGTATTTTTATTATAGTCATTACAAGCAGTGAAACATTTTTATCTTTTAATTTTTCAATATACTGATTATTTACGAGAAAAATGCTGGCTAGCCGAACATCCTGTATACACTCATTAAGAATAAATATTATGCAATGTATCAAGTTTCACAATATATTAAATTGTACGCTTATTGTTTCAATAGTGTAAGTATTTGCACTCATACTATTACACAAAATTTTGACAAATTTACATCATCAATAAAACCACATGCCGTAACTAATACTGTGTATTAGGATGTGACCGGGGTTAGGTCGTAATTTAGTCGTGGACTCACCAAATCGACTGATTTTCACGGTCGCCAGTTGCTGTTGCCCTCAGCAACAAGGGATGACGTGTCTCCTCTCGCACTACGTCCTCTCGATCCCTCAGGATGCTATTGAAAGGGGAGGATTTTCGACACTAACTACACTCACAAAAGTAATATGAGAATAATAATGTATTTTCCAATATGTTGACAACAACTACCGCACTAACATTTTCGCGGGTGTACAACTATATTGTTCTGCGTATTGTTAATAAAATTAACCTGTTTGCACGCACTGAATCGCACGGATTTTAAGGAACGTTTTGGACGCGATGCGTATCGTTCGGCCCGTGTGTATCGACTGCCACGCCAAGATGGCCTCGCCTTCTTGCCGCGACCTTAAGGCTTACTCGCAACGATTCGCGAGAACTCACCCTTAGGTAAGTTCGTACCAAAGACTCCCCCAGACGGGGAACCTTGACCCGAGCGTGACATAACCGAACTCCTCTGTACAACTAGAGTTCCCACACTTCTAGGAACAACAATCCGACACAGTTTCTGTTAAACAAACAACTTAACGAAACTTGTTTGTTAAGCAAAAATTTTTCGACGGGTACCCTTCCCACAGGGTCCTCAATTGTAACATGCCAAAATTATCCCCTAACTCCGCAACTTTTATGATCGGACACAAATAACGATTAACAAATATTTTTGCGATATTTGTCAATTGCACGACTGTCGGATTCCTGTTCGCACTTTATTTTTTCTTAACTTTAACCTTTTCTTTTTTCTACGTTTCAGGTACCAGCGCCGCCTCGCCTTCCAGCGACGACCCATCCACCGGACTTCGGGTTTGGTTATCTCACCTCCAGGACACCAGGTAAGTACAAGCAAACACAAAAAAAAACCTTACCCTAGGCTAACCGTTAAAACCTAAAAAATAACTTACTTAACAAAAACAACTTTTACGCCACGACTTTTCCTGGCTTTTCTAACTAGTCTGTCATCACTCCAACGACTAACCGTTAATATGACGTTTTTCAGGTTAAACTAAAGACCACAAAACCAAACCAACTAAACAAAACGGTTAAGTACAAAAACGAACACTTACACACATACATACACACAGGTCACGCTATGACCTACTTCTCCTTTACGCTGGAGTATCGTGTCTTTCTACCCGACACTTTTTACTGATACTCTTAACCTCTACACACCGCTTGCACTCTAAACAATAAATCCGCTCTACGCCGGATTGTTCTTTTTATTGTTCCAGTGTTTTTAAATGACGTCGCAGACAACACCGGTGGTATCTGCTGCCAAACGGACCTTTAGTCCCGACCTTTTCCCTAGGTGGGTACACATTTGTTCCAGACTTTTTCTGTCCTTTACGCACGTGTTAACATACCTAAATCTAACTTACAACTAGACTTATTAACTAAGCGCAATTGTCTTTGTCCTTTGACTCAGGTCGTTGACCTTTGCTCCACTTTGCCCAGGATTTCGCCTAATATGCGACCTGCCCACTCGACTGCCTCCTTTCGGAGTTCCTCCTTCTTGAACCTTATTTGGGCAGTAACGCACACATCCTTGAAAGATCGCTCCGCGACCTGTACTGCTCTCTCCTGTAAGTGGGCTTCCGGTGCCGGTGACAAGGACATATACCAAAAATAAGACAATATTAAAAAAAAACAAATGCATTAAAAACTTGATACATTGTTTATAATGTTCTACGTACATACATTTTACTACGTANCTTTTTGCTGCAAGTTTCCGAGACAATCTCTTAGTTGATAAAGGTTTGTGGTTTTGGGATTTCTTGTAATTTCCCATTTCACTAGTTAACAACTATTAAACTATTTAAAAGTAATTAAAATACACTATGTATTTAATATACTAAGTCTGTACCACTGTGTACTATACTACAATACACAATGTCATTCACTACCTGTCACGATTGCTTTAAATTGCACGCAACAAGTACATATGACTTTTTATGTACGATCGCGCGCAAATGTAACATAAAGCTCGGTTTACGCTACAATACTAAAAGAACAGCACGCTAATTGGCCAGTCGTAACCAATCATATTTAATGAATTTACGCATTAAGTAATGGATGAAAATTTGTTTTACAGATTTCACATTTATGCATGCTACACTAATAAACATAAACGTGCAAAGGAAACAACGCGATAACCAATCTGCTATATGCTCTTACGGAAAAACAGTGTAGCAATATGAATAATGGTAGTAATATGACTATATTTTATACATGTATCTATATAAATATAAATATATATATATATATACACACACACACATACACATTTAAAGATATACACATATGTATATACATATACATATATGTATACATATATGTATATCTAAATGTATATACACATATGTATATACAGGGTCCGCCACTTAAATCCGGACAAATTTGAATTTGACATTCCCATCATATTAGAATGCAGCAGTAGGTGCCATATGACCTAAAGATAGGTTAGAGACGTCGATAAGACATTAATAAC
>NW_018023000.1:2268-3716 GCF_002006095.1 Pseudomyrmex gracilis | reverse complement strand
CTTCCTACGCGCTCATTAGGTCACATGTATTAATTAATCATACAATAACTATTGCGACTTTTGTTAGATGATATATAACTTTTATCTACGGTCATACGAGCCGATCGCAGAATGTCGTGCGGAAAATGCGTATATACAGGGTGTCCGTAAAATTTTGACACATCTGAAGTACGGAGATAGATTGAGTCAAACTGAATATAGAAAAGTTATTTGCCATTTTGCAAAATTCGCAATAGTTTACGAGATACAAAGTAATAAATGCATGCCAATGAGCGCGTGAGAAGCAATGGTCTTGACTCTGTAGGCGTGTGTGATTGTCACTTGATCGCGGAGAGCAGTGGCTTCTTATTCCTCTAACGTTGCTTGCTCCTTTTCTTACCGCCGAATAAGGTGGAGTGAACAAACGAGCGCGGTGTGTGACTCGGCTGATTTCGCGGTCAGCCGATATTCGGCGGTAAGAAAAAAAGCGAACAACGTTAGAAGGATAAGGAGTCACTGCTCTCCGCGATCACCTGACAATCACACACGCCTACAGAGTCAAGACCATTGTTAACTATTGCAAATTTTGCAAAATGGCAAATAACTTTTCTATTCAGTTTGACTCAATCTATCTCTATACTTTGGCAGTTTCAAAATTTTACGGACACTGTACATATATATACATACGCATTTCCCGCACAACATCCTGCGATCGACTTGTATAACTGTATATTTATTTCGTAGTTTATTACCTTCTTGAGCCTAAAGATGTAATTATAACATTTATGTTCCGATTGACTAAATCTATCTGAATACTTAGCCTGTGTCAAAATTGTTCATACGTCTCATAATNTAGTCATTCAATGTTTTGAAAGAAAATTGTAGTTTTCGTAAATTACAAAATAATATTATCTGTACTGCAATTTGTACTATACTTGCTATGCATAAATGTTTATACATCAATCTTATTGGAAGAAATAAATGAATAAACTCGTGAAAATATGACAAAAAATATAAAAAAAAAGATAGCGATCCAATATACAAACTGTTGGTGCATATGCATATAGGTTTTATGTGTAAAAATAATAAAATGTTTTAATCTTAATTCGAATTTTTTTCAGTAATAGACTTACGCAAAAAAGATATTACAATAATAAAAAAAACACATTACCAGAAATGAAAACTATCAATGATCATCAAAGAAAATTAAAATAAACTACAATAATTAAGAAAACGTTTTAAAAAGTCACGTTAAATAAGAAGACACAAAAATGTTTGTTTAGTCTGTCACTGAAAACAATCTGATATAAAAAATATTTCATTGTTTGAACAAAACAATTATATGCACATACCAACATCTTGTTTCACATTGGTCCTTTATTTTATCTTATTATTATGTTTATATACAGAGTTCCTGTAAGCCAGTATTTTTATTATAGTCATTACAAGCAGTGAAACATTTTTATCTT
>NW_018023000.1:0-1511 GCF_002006095.1 Pseudomyrmex gracilis | reverse complement strand
TTTCACATTTATGCATGCTACACTAATAAACATAAACGTGCAAAGGAAACAACGCGATAACCAATCTGCTATATGCTCTTACGGAAAAACAGCGTAGCAATAAGAATAATGGTAATAATATGAACATATTTTATACATGTATCTATATAAATATAAATATATATATATATACACACACACACACATACACATTTAAAGATATACACATATGTATATACATATACATATATGTATATATTTAAATGTATATACACTGTGACGTTTTTCTCTGATGTTACGAAAGTCCCGCGTCGTCCCGCCCGAAACGGAAAGATACGAGATCGGGACACGGACGGAAGTCCGCAAGACAGGAAACGTCTAGATCAGCAGGAGAGAAAAGGGTGATAAACTGAGCAACCACTGTACCAAGCCGACGAATTCTTAGGTATAATTTTGGGCGCCAGACGCGTACTCGCGTCAAAATATGCGTCGCTCAGCACAATGGGCCGACTAGCTCTATTTGAAACGGAAAGGGAGTGGGTCAGATGATAATTAAACACGGCTGTCCCGAACGAATCTCGGATTAGGTTCGCAATCAACCACACTGCAGATAGATTAGGAGAAATAAACAATTTATTATAACGCCGCGGAATAAAAGACAACTTAGCGAAAATAACAAAAAAATACAAAATAAAGTTCACCGGTATGATACGGCGAGATCGCTTTGTCGCGGCGGCAGTAATTACAAAAGAAAACAAAAAAAAAAGAAAATAGAAAAGTAGAAACAATTAACAAACACTTCCAACAGAAGCGTGATCTATCGCAAGACCGATTTCGTATATTTACTCGGGATATCGAAGACGCTACGTCGTCGCGCTGACTTCACATACGCTATACACTACCAGGCGTTATGATAGGCAAAGACACAAGCGAGTTAACCAAAGCCTTCCTGTAGCTGCAAAGCGGCGAGGTCGATTAATCTAGCTAAATCATGCGCTTATCACTAGACAGGCCACCAGGCGTAATATCGAGGCCGAGGGACTTACTTGATTTCGCAGGGGCTGGTAAGGCTGGCGCCGGACACGGCACAAAGCTCTCGCCGAATTCCCGTTCCCGGTCACCGTGCACGTAAGCAATCAAAAATCACGCAGCATGCACGTGCCAATGAACACACCCGAGCAAAGCGCTCACGAATTCGGAAGAGCTTGTTCCCCGGAACGAGAGCTAAGCGCTCCTCGATCCGCGAGATCCTCTAGTACGGTACGGTAGATCTCTTAGATTCGGTACGATAACGGTACGAAATTCTTTTAGTATAGCTTTTCCGAATCGCTCACCCCTCGCTCTTGGCAGATCACTCGGGAAATCCACACCAAAATGATATGAAAAACGCGATAGCGGTACGGTAGAATAGCGCAAAAGATTGATGCAGCAGCAGATAATCTATAAGCGGTGATCAGTAGGCAGGATGCGACACGTTACGATAGCGTTAGTTTCGAAATACGATATTCGGTACGGTATTCGGTACGCGGATC